>NW_024497629.1:1575548-1811145 GCF_017590055.1 Onychostruthus taczanowskii
AGCATTATCTGAACTGCAAGAGTACCAGAGGGAAAGAATGGTGTATCTAAAAACCTCCCCAAATCTTCTCTATTTTCAGAAAACAGGGCAGTTCCCCAATGGGAAGAGAGCTCTATTTCCAGCTGCATGTGCTCCAATCTTGCTTCTCAAAAACATCTTGCTAGTGCTCAACTGACCAACTCCTTCCCATTAGAATTTTTCTTGGGGAAGATCTCTGAATGCGCAAAGTGAGAGAAAGCACTGGGGTTTAATGTTTTTAAAAATATTTTAAAGACTAAGCAAGTGTTGGAAGCTGAGCCAGAAACTGGTCAGATCAGTGCTGTAAACATGGCTTTGTGGACACAGGAAGGTGTGCTACATACAAGTCATCATCAGCCGCCTTTGTCTGCATTCCCTGCACTCCTCTGCCTTCCCAAAGGGACCATTTAGAGTGTTTAAACAACTGCAGTTTTAAACAGACACCCTTAAGCATATTTTGCATTAAAATGTAAAAAGAGTGCCAAACAAAACAAGCCCAGCAAAAAATAAAAACCAGAAAAGTATGCATCTGAGAAAGACTAATAAAGTATGAGTGCATGAATGTATTCTGGAACATTTGCATGTGTCAGAAGGAGTGGAAAGGAGGTGAGCATGATGAGAAAACAAGAGATGAAACACAAAGTGACAGAAAAAAAAGCACCAGTTCAAGAAAAAAAGAAGCAGGGAGGGAAAAGATTGTCTTGCAGATAGGCAAAACCTCTGTGTACAACATGAGGGGAATTTTTTAAGACTGAGCTTTCATCCACTAAGATCAATAGGGTTATTATAACTAACTTGGTAAGATCTAGGGGCAGCAGCTAAACAGTGTAATACAGGTACCTAATTTTGGTGTCATGTCTACTTTTCTCTGTCAGCTCTGTTAGAAGCTGGAGTCTGGCAGCCCTGGATAACAAGTGGTCTAAATTACTCATCACTCTCCGGATGGTAGGAGCCATTGTAAACTCTCTGACTATGCCCCTGTGTGCACTGCAGCAGAACCAGAGGGAAAAAGGGAAAAAAATGACAAAGAACATCACCCAGCTACATTACAAGCAGAAGAAAGGAATTCAGGAACTCTATGAAGAGAATGATGACCTAAACCAAAGAAGATGGGATATTGGAAGTTAAATTATCTGTGCAGAAAAACTGAACGTAAGAAGATTCAAAGAAAATACAGTCTATGTAGCTGCAGCCTAGTGCATCTACAGGGAAAAAGCCAACTTCATCCCCCTGCAAAAAACCCTAGACTAAACTAAAGAGAGTACATAGGAAGGAGGGATATTTTTTGTTTTGAAGTATCTAGTTCCTAATTTAATCTTAATCCACTCTGACATTTATTCTCATGGATAATTCAGTATACAAATTTAAGGCAGAAAAAGAATCTATAAAAATAATAAAATAAGAGCTGCTTGCAAGGGCAGTATCAGCAAAAATTGCCCTTGGGTAAAAATAGTTCCTAGTTCCTACTGCTTTGTGTCCCTTTCAGCTTCAGGCAATGTACCAAGATCCCAGGAACTACTTCTTTTCCCCTTGTACAATCATTTGTGGCTCTCATCCAGACTCTGATTATGCTAATTGTATTTGATGGAATTTGTATGTACTCTCCTTCGCTCTCGTCTCAGCTGAACATACACAAGATGCATTTTTAATTTTTAACTCTTCAAAAAGAAATATATAATGCAACTTTCTCCCCAAGGTTGTGTAAAAGTCAACCTTATTACTACTTCTAAACAGCAAATATACAGCCTTTATTACTAGCAAAACAAATAACCCTTTCTATATTAATATGTTGCAACAAAGCTTTTAGTTAGTGTGAGAGGAATGTCATAATGTAAGAGTTTGCATAACACAGTCTGATCATGTCACCTAGATACAATTCTGTTTGCATTAAATTAAATCCACAATCATAAGAAGTGCAACTTTAATATAAAGATACAGGCAAGTTGGCTAGATCAAGAGCCTACATCATTCTGAGAGACACTCAAAACTAGAGAGACAGTGAGCTGTTGTAAAACCATTCCCAAGGGTTAGTGATAAAGCCCAGGACTTAAATTCCTGAATAAATTACTTTTTCCCTTTAAAAAGCATTATTTACCAAGCTGCTAAACATCAAAACTCACTGGATTTTGTTGAGACAAAACCAGATGACCTTAATGACCTCAATCGTAGTTCCTTGACTGTCTTCAAGACCCCAAATGCAGCAGAGGCTGGGTTATTTCATACTTCATGGAGATCCTCTGAACCTCTAAATTATTCTTTCATTTTACAAACTTGAAGCTAAAGAATGTAAATGCAAGAGTAAAGGACTTCCTTCCTCTTCTAAATCAAAACAGGACGTTTTACAAACTTGAAGCTAAAGAAGAATGTAAATGCAAGAGTAAAGGACTTCCTTCCTCTTCTAAATCAAAACAGGACTGGCTTTCCATTCTTTATTTAAGTGAATTTTAGTGCAAAATGCCCAGTGGGCCACCCCATGCACCACAGCTCCACAATTCCACAGCTAAAGCCCCCCACTACCCGAGTCCCTCCTCAGGGACAGGACACTCAGCTCCCAGAGCACCCCAGGGTGGGACCATCCAGGCTGACCACCACAGCTGGCCATGCCTCCTAGGAACACACTTCTGGGGTAGTCAGGTGTCCTCAATAACACAGGGAAGCACTGCAGGGATTTCCATAATTGCCGAGGCAGAGAGGGCTCTTGATTTCTCCCCATGTCCAGAGAAATGCAGCTAGAGTGGCCAAACCTGAAGCCTGACAATCCAGAGGTACCTAAAGGCCCTTGAAAGCCAGACTTGGAGAGCTTGTGACCTCCAAAAATGGGACATGGGGGTATTGTAATGTCAGCAGAAATGAGGGAGGGGATGCAAGTTGGAGCGGAGGTTTGGGCACATTCCCTTCTGCCTCTCAGCCCCAATATCTGTACATGCCCACAAGATTTGGTGTTGAAGTCTGAAGGAAGCAGTGGTCAGCCAACACCCTACTCATACTAGAGCTTTGACCAAATCTTATTATTATTGTCCAGGCATCTGATGTGCCTGTGCACATTGCTGGTGTAAATGTTAGTTCTGGAGGCTGGGTCCCCAGCCACACACAGTTATGGATCCTCACAGGAGTGGTCAGCCCTTCTGAGATGGGCTCCTTGAGCAGTTTGGTAGGAGTGAGAGCTCTCTGCATGTCAGAATCTGCCATGTGAATCTATCCATGGTGGAATTGGCTCTTTTCCTCAGTCTCTATTTCTTCATTCTCCACCCTTGTAACTGACTGCCAACCACTTCTCTTGCAAGGGTGGCTGCACTTCACTGGTAAAATGTATATAATTTATTTGGAGTTCAGAATAAAAGTAACTCTGTTAAACAAACAACAACAACAAAAAAAGATAAAAAAAGGAAAAAATAAAAGGAAAAAAAAAAGATTCTTCAGAACTCTTGCTATCCCTGACATACCCTTAGAACACAATACCACAGCAGCTAAAACACATAAATCATCCAAAATAACAGAAACACTTCTCTCCACCTCATGTCTGCTATTACCTAAAGTCTTTGTGATTATTTAGGCACAGTTGTTATATACATGCAAATTTTAATTAAGGGAAAACTTGGCTGAATACTAGATAAAATTATTTGTTGTATCATATATTTGAAAAGCAATGCATCATTCTAATAGATTATTCAACGGGTATTTCCAAACTTCTATAGTAGTGTTTAGCTAATGCAAAAAGGAAAGATTAATTGAATAATTTATTTGATGGACAACAGCATTATTCATTAAATACATTATTCAACCACTAGTATTCAACCAGTACTGATTAATTAAAATGAGAGAGACAATTGCTTTCAAGTACAACTCACTCAGATCCCAGTTTTGGCTCCATTAAAAAAAGGGCTTTGCAGAGCAATGTCTCAGTGAGAGTGTAGATGGTGCAGATATTCTTTGTGCTGAAGGAGCCACGTCCTGAATCACAGTGTCCTTGACCAAATATATCTGCATGACTGTGGTAGGATTTGCACCTCTTAACCTCTTTGCACTGCCTGCCTATACTGGGGCTGCATTTGACCATCCTCAGCCACAGAGGTATTTTAGCACATGGAATAGATTAAATGAGATTATTTAATTTGCAACCTGCAGAGCAGGTCCAGCTTGCTAACTGCTCCCGCTATGCTCTTCTTCTGTGCTTTCAGAGATGAGAAAGAAGCAATCTGGCTTTCCCTTTGCTACCTGGCTTCCCAAGTGTTTTGTAAACACTCGTCCATCCCACGACCAAGACCCCCAGTTACCTGATAAAGGCCCAGGTCCTTACGCAGCCTGGTGACATGCCATGCCTATGTCCCATCGTGCTGCAGGACGGCAGAGCATTCCAAGCATCACCTACCCAAGGTGCTGTGTCACCAGGCATGTCCCCAGCAGAGCCCATGTTGCTTTGCCCTGCCAATGGGGCACCACTGGGACAAGCCAGTGAAACCACCTGTGCTTCAGACACATCAGCTTCTTCTGCTACATCAGCACAAGCATTTTAGCAATTTCTACTCAGCAAGGAACAATGAAGAACATCGGGACTTGAGAGCAAAGGGCTGACAACAGACGAGTCCGCCAGATCATGGGAAAAGGCAAACACCGTATCTTTAGTCCCAAGTAATTACCTCATAGCAGCACACAAAAGTGGAGAAATTCTCATTCCTCACAGATGGGAAAACCACCATCTGAATAAAACCAGCCTCATGATCGTGACAGAAGGCACATTTAACATAGCCTGCACATGACAAGGAATATATATCGTGCTAGGACTTTATAGACATAATAAACCCTTGTTAAGTGCCCACCAAACACACCGTGGAGAAGGCAGCCATAAAAATTGGCAAATAAAGACCCTCTTAAAGTTTAGCAAGCATCTAAAAAATATTTTACTATTTAACCAAGTATCTCCCCTATTGCAAGGGGGTTCTAGGATAATTTTCAGAGAACAAGGCTCAAAACAGTACAAGAAGAGTTGGGATCACACTGACTCAGTATTAACTGAAACAAGTTTGCCAGCTTAATTAACCCTACTATTTTAAGTAGAGTTTCTTTTAATGATTCAAGACACATTTCCACTCTAATCCCCTACTCCCGTTTGGAAGGAAACAGATGAATGCGATGAAATGCAATGAAGATGATAAATTCATGCCACTCGAAAAGTGGCAAATGACATTTACTGGTCTCTCAGTTCCCATTTCATGATTGATATGGAACTATAAACAAGAAAATAAGTACTGTTAAAAATCTTTCTATACAGTGGCAAGTAGGGTTTTAATGGTGGCTTGCCTGTGCTTATTAACAAGCCATGGCAGTCGCTGCACACTGATCAGCAACTGCATGAGAGCTCAGCCTACTGTGGAAGTCCTGAGTCTATGTACTTTCAATTTTAGAGCATAACCATCATACGCTCCACAAACCAATGAAATTTCTAATAATACAAACCAATGATGTGTTAAATTGAGACACTTCTAGCTTGAATGCCAAAAACTTCACTATGATTTAAAGGATCTGCGCTTACCTTTCTCTATCAATTTGCTGTTAATTTGCTACCACTGGAGCAATTTACAAAAAGGGAAAAAAAAGGTAATATTTTATTTAATTTCTAATACCAATCCTGGTCATTTTCAATACACACTCAAATGCCATTTATTGTACAAAATGCAATATAGTCATTCAAGAGGAATAAGAGATGCAATGAGAAGTGCTGGGGGGAGCAGGCAAAAAGAAATCACTCTGCAAAATATTTGCATTTAGAAATAGGTGGCAATCCTCACTGTTCCCCTTAGAAGAGGCTGAGGCATTAACAAAAGTTTAAGTCATAAATGTTTGGCTGTTTCAATCATACCAGGCATTCTATATTTTGTTTATTATTTATTACATAAGTTTACTGCTGTGCTGGTTATCATCAAACTGTAGCTTCACAGATAATCTGTATCAAACAATATGTCAATGGCCTATGAAAATGTGGGGTTTTCTAAAGAAGTCTTCCACATTATTTCACCCCAACTTCTCAAGACAGAACCTAGCCATTTATTTATGATTCTGTTTGTACTTTACACCAAAATCAGACATACAACAGGTTTTTTTCTTCCCCCAGGATCTTGTTCCCACTTCCTACTCAGATACTGAGATATATTGTAATGACCTTGCATGAATCACATTGACGTCATGCAGACTAGTCCGTGGAATAATTATGAAAATACTGTTCAATTTCTGTCTCCAGGGGCTCTCTAGAAGTCCCTTAAAATCTTTGCCACATCTTTACACAGGCAGATAGTGGTAGGACAAGGGGGAATGGCTTTAAACTAAAAGCAGAGATATTTAGATTAGATGTCAGGAAGAAATTCTTCCCTGTGAGGATGGTGAGACATTGGAGCAGTCTGACCAGAGAAGCTGTGGCTGCCCCATCCCTGGAAATATTCAAGGCCAGGCTGGATGGGGCTTTGAGCAACCTGATCTAGCAGAAGGTGTCCCTGCCCACATCAGGGGGCTTGGAACTAGATGTTCTTTAGGGTCCCTTCCACTCCAACCCATTCTATGATTCTACGATCTTTCCCCTCTCCAACTGGCTTCTGGAGTAAATAAAAGGTCACAGCTTCAAAAAGAATGGGAACTGGTCAGGGTGAATTCAGGCACCTTTAACACAGAACATTTAAAATTGGCTTTGCCATTAAACTCTTGTCTGGCCAGGTGAGATGTGGCCTTCAGCAAAGCAGGATACACTGAAACCACTGTGATCCTCTGTGCAGCAGTTGCACTGCAGAGCAATTTCAGAAACTTCAAACTTTGCTACTTGACAACAGCAGAACATAGCTGAAGTCAACCCAAACCCTTGTAGAAACCTAGTGAATGCAGCAGCTCTACCAAGTATAGATCTGACCCTTGGGGTTCAGGTACAAGTTAGAAATTTAATTGTCCAACGTCAGAGCCTGAAGTAAAAGCAGTTGCAACAATTAAATGTTAACTTTTTATATTGAAAGGACAGCAGGAAAGATACCTCACCCATCAGCATCTCCTCCCATCTTCCAGCTGGCTTGGTATCATCATGCCCAGACTACCTTGTTATGTGCCAAATTAAGAGCACAGTGGAGAGAAAGGGCAACCAAAGATCTCAGACCTCATTTGTGAGTAGAAGGCTCTAAGCACTCAGACTGCCTTATGGACATGGTACTTAATAAGCTACCCTGGAATGCTGCTCCACGTGTCCTTGGTTCAACACCCACTCCCTGCCCTGCTGGGAAGTCCATTAGAGCAGCACAATTACTGCAAGAAGGAATCTGCAGACACTGTGGCCCTGAACACAAAAGAGCAGAAGAGACTTTAAAATAGATCCTGCTCTGCCCCAAAGTCAGTGTTAAGCGTTTTACATGGAAATGAGAAGCCAGACTACTGGAGGTGTTCTTAAATATAATTTTTGTCCTGTGTTTTATAAAATCATAGCACAACTTGACATGGAAGGGTCACTTTAAGGCTGTTTGGTCCAACCTCCTGCTCAAAGCAGGGCCAACCTGAAAGACAGATCAGATTGCTCAGGGCTTTGCCCAGTGGAGTCTGGAATATGTCCAAGGATGGAGATGCTACACCTTCTTTAGCCAGCCTGCTCCAGTATTAGACGACCTAATTTTGTTTTAAGCAATTGACTGAAATTTCCCTTGCTGCAACTTGTTGTTGCAACTTGACTGTTGCAACTTGACTGTTGCTTCTTCTCCTCCTGCTGTGCTCCTCTGAGAAGAGTCTGCCTCTGCCAGACCCCTAAAGAACTGCCAGGAGCCAGTCACCAACTTCATGCCATGATCACAACCATTCAAGACTTGTACTCCAGTTAATTTTTCACCCACCTTACAATATGCCTACCCAAAATCTATAAATAACAGCCCCAATTTGCATACAAGGGTACTATGGGAGATCTGTCAAAAGCCTTGCTGAGGTCACAGTGACTGTCACTGCTCTGTCTTTGTCTGGTCTAGTGTCCTTCTACCGTGGATACTAATTTAGTTCTCCAGACTCTGGCGTTAGGAATGGAGCCAGGGAGACCTGAGAGCAGACCTTTCTCAGATGTAGTGCCAGACACTCATGCACTGAGAGTATGTCCTTGTGTGAGAGTTTCTTGGGTAAAATCTGAGATGAGTCTGGGTTTGATGAGCTCCCTGATTTCTAAGAACACAACACCATCTACAGAGACAAAACTACTGGTGTTTATATCTAAGAAGTGGCACTATTTACCCGCTGCCTGCTGAAGAGAAATAAGCACTATGGGACACAAATCTTCCAGCAAATCACTTGAGTATGAGGTAATTTGGTGAAAGCCCTGTATCACTTGGTCACAGCTATGCCAGGGGAAATGTGGGCACTAAGGCATAAACATCCTTTATGACTTTTATCTCTACTGTGCCGTTTCTTTGGCACTGCTAAGGTGCAACCCCTGTAGGACTCTTGGGGAAAGCAGGGCCAGGAGAGAGTGGGGGAAATCAAAACAACAACAACAACAAAAAAATGCTTAACAGGCTCTTTAAAACAAGGTAATTTATGGCTGTGAATGAAAGGGATGAATTTAGGTGACCTCACGTTATCTTTCATGAGTTTTGGATGTTCCACAGTCTAACTGAAGGCTCCCCAGCTCCTTTCAAGAGGAGACACCTTTTGGTTTCCAGTGCTGTTTGCCACTGTGCTTCTGCACACACTTTTGTATTTATGCATGTAAATGTACCCTAATAAGCCACCCTTTTCTACAGCAGATATTTCTTCTTTGTCACTTACAAACTTTCAACTACCAAACCACTAATTCCTGACCAATTTCTCAGTATTATACACAACAGCTGTGCTGCCTGTATTGCTTCTGCCAACTGCTAAACTTTTCTCAGGAAACAAAAGGATTTAGAGACACAAATAATAGTCACTGGCTGCAAGTCTTAACTGTACCTAATGTTTTCTTACTTGTCTTTTTATTCATTTTACTGAACACCAGAAAATTACTTCATACAGGCAGGGAAGTGATGCTGATTGCCTACTGCAAACTTTGATTCAACAAGTTTAACTGCATGCTCTGCCTCCAGCTAAATGGTGAGATTTTTTCCCAAGCTTCAGCATTCCAGATGTCAATGTCTGTGTTTTGACACACATTCTGACAGATGAAAGTTCAGTCACAGAAGAATAAACTTCTTAAATTACTTTAGTTATGTCATAACCCACAAGATTTGCCACTAAAAAAGTTTCTCTGCTGTAAAAATAATACCAATAAAAATGGTGAGAAACAAACTGTTGGTTGCAATGCAGTTCAACATTTCTTTCAGGTTTTTTTAAACTTAAAAGTTCTTTTCATTTGAAGTGAAATTTTCATCCATCATACATCCCCCTAAAGTCATATAGTCATTAAGGCTCCTGCAAGATGGAGCCCAACAGTTAACCCAGCTGTGTTTACCACCAAACCACATTCCCAAGAGCCACTTCCAAGCACTTTTTGACCATTCCCAGGGATGGTGATTTCACCACTTCCATTGGCAGCCTACCCCAATCCCTGCCCATGCTTTAAGTGAAGAAATTTTTTCCTAATACCCAATCTTAACCTTCTCTGGTGCCACCTGAGGCCATTTCCTCTCATCCTGTCACTTCTTACCAGGGAGAACAGACCAACACACACCTGGCTACGACCTCCTTTTAGGGAGCTGTAGATAAGGTCCCCCTGAGCCTCCTTTTCTCCAAAATTTCAAAGTGACTTTGAAATAAGATCAGCTACACATATCACTGGGAAAAAAAATCTTAACATTTTTTAAAAGAGGAAAGAAAAGTCCTTATTTCCAATGCCTTTTTGTGTTAACTTTTTTTGTTACCCCCTCTAAAGAAAGCTATGGAGGAACATGGGTGTCTTGCTCAGTAGTGATGACTGTGATGCAGAAACAGAAAATATCCAGCACTTCAGCAGAAATACCCTGGGATGTTTCTTTGAATGCCTTTCGCACCTCTTCCATCAAATACTTTTCATCCCATTTAAAACAGTAAGCTGCTTTATAGCAGGTCTTGCTCCCTGCAGACAACCAACCAGTTGTCCTGCCATCCCTCCACTCTTCCAGAAAATGACCTGGAGCTATAAAATTCTCCTGTTTTCTCATGGAGTTGAGAAAACTTCAGATACATGACAAGTTCATAAATACCTTTAAGCTAGCTTTGAAGTAACCAGTCCTTACTAAATGTGTCTGTCCTATAAGGTGGAAGTAAAAGCTAACCCCAGCACCTACTGAACTACATAAATTCTTTTAATCTTAATGACTGCAAATACAAACTATACACTGCCATCCCATCCTCCTCTCCATCACCACTTACAGCTCTCTAGATGCTCTTCTTAGCTTGATATACATCTCTTGAGCTCTCTTCTTCTTTCCTGTCTTTACTATCAGTGTCCATCGACCGCCCCATCTTGCCAAAATATTAATAGAAAATTTCAGAGCACTAGACACAATGCTATTGCTTGGACACTGCTTGAGTACTTTCTTGCCACTTACCATCTCTTGCTTTTTTTTTTTTTTTTTTTTTTTTGTTTTTACAACCACCTTCAAAGATCAGTATCAGTTTGGAGCATTTAGGAAAGCTTTATTTGGCCAATTTAAAGTACTTTTTTTCTTCTGGCATCCCAGGAAAAGTTTGAAGGATTGTGCATAAATCACATTTTCAGTTGGATCAAGGCAAAACTGCACCAAGAACCACTGTGACAACGGAGCATTCATGCCACGGACCCAGGCTGTGTCTGTTCACTGACACTGCTTAATGGCAAACATGCCACCTGCTCTCAGTAAAGAAATGCATTTACAAGCTTTAGTCTCTACCCACAGTTTTTGCCATGAGACTGTTTTTTTTCTACCACAGATACTCAAGTGCAGTATCACTGTCATTTTCCAAAATATAAGCTCTCAAAATGTTAGCTGCTGTTAAATTCTAAAAATGGTCTAAATAATAGCCGTGTTTGTAGAAGTTCATCTTCATTTATGGATTCTGAAAAAGGATGTGTAGGCTTACAGCTGTCTCAAGTGACAGAAGACAAAACCCTGAAACAAACAGATCTGTGAAATCTCATTAGAGCCCTAAGAAGTGAAAGGACTGAGGTGCTGGCATATGTGAGGTCAGGAAAGGCACAAAGGGAGCACCCCAGGAACACAAGGACTGTTCAGACTCTGCAGAACTCCAGGGCTGAAGAAGCTGAAAGAGTTTTAATATGAGCAGCTGAAGGCTTCCTGCACTGAGCCTGGCTGTGTCTTCCTAAGCTGGAAAGGCAGAAGGGCAGGCAGTTCATGCACTGTGCACCCAAAGACTAATTCAATGCCCCCAGTGCTTCTCCACAGCCATTTCAAGGACTCCAAGGGAGCTATTTTGCCAAAAGTATTATGAGAATATTTTTATTTCGATAAAACGGCTACCTTGCCAGAATTAATTCCAACAGATGTTTCAGCAATTATAAAATCACTTAACTAATTATCTCAAATACCTTTTTGGCTATCTCCACTATGATAAACACCTCAAACTAAATTATGCTGAATAAACTGCAGCGGGATTGTACAAAACCTTGGCTTTGGGAGAGACAGGATGGAAGTTAGTGCTTGGCACTTAATGTCATCAGCATTATAACAATTCAGCTAAAGTATATATAATTTTGTTGCTGACCTTACATTATTATATAATTAAGGTAATTTAAGTAATTACTTGCTAAAAAGACTAATTTTGTTCATCAACAGAAAGACTCTCAAAGCACATCAATATGAGGGAATTAGATTCCAATACAGCAATTTGGGAAGAATTAGAACCTCCAGTGAATAAAGTGAAATGGGAGTAAGCAGTAAAAGGAAAGAAAGGACAGTAAAAGTTCAGGAAACTTGGTTACTACTCTGTATTTTGACACAGACATCCCCTGAAACTCCCAAGTACTCTAAACATAGTAAAAATTTTCTTGTCACATGTAAAATATCCACTGTGAGATTTGAAACTGTAAACTTAAATTTAATAAGGTGCTAAAACTCTCCCAAGTCAGACAAGCAAAAATCTTTCCTTAGGGATGTCTATAATCAGAGTGATTCTGTGACTCTACTGAAGACAATTTTGTCTCTCCCCTTCAAAATATGATTATCCTAGAAGATGCCAACAAATTAACTCTGTAATTGAGTACACTGAGAATGCAGCAACCTCAGTTATTTCAAGCCATAAGCTCATCCATAAAAATATCCCACCTTATTCCTGCAGAACAACGTAATTGTAAACCACAGAGTTTTTCATCTGAAGAAATGTCTTATTATAAATGATGATATAAATGACACACTGATGTCTTTTGCAAACTTAACAAGAATTAAGAGGATGGCAAAAGAATGCTACATTTGAGAAACTTCAAGTGAAGTTTTTTGGATTACCATCAGTTAATTACCTCTTTTAGAGGTAACGACCTCCTTGTTTACCTGTGTTCAGACTATTTTCAAACTTTTTTCTGTCTCTCAACTTTGTAAAAAAAAATCCTGTAACAGAAAATAATTTATCCAGCTTTAAACTTTGCTTGTGGTTTAACCTTGATGCTATTTTGAACTGGATGATGGCAGGTATCTGCTTTTATGACAGGAGGAAGATTCTGTTACAAGTAATCAATATTTTGTTTGTTTAATAACTAAGGGATTGCTTGAGTATATAACTGAGGAGTTAAATATTTGGCAGGGCGATGAAACATGTTAATTAAAATTTTAAGTTACACGAATCCTACAGAAGGATTTAATAGAAGAAGCTACACTTGAAGAGACTATTTTAGTACTTCAAGCAAGTGTGCCATGCTAATAATATAAAGTTTCAAAGTACTTTATCTATAAAGCCAGGAGACTTTGATATACACAATCTATATTTTTAATGCAAGTGAGAAAACTTTCAAGCACTCTTAAGAACGTCAAGCTTAAGAATTTATGGGACTGCAATGATATTGCAAAGGATACAGTTTTTCAAAACAAAATTTCAAAGGCATTACAGAACCTGGTGAATTAGGAATGGAAACTACTGCCCAGTTCAAATACATCACTGCAAGCAGACAAACTCACAACTGATCATGTATTTAAGATAGAAGAGGCAAAAGGAGGATCCCAAACAGCCCCCAAAGTATCCAACTGCATTTTTGAAAACAAGCTGCCACCTGGACTTAGACGTGAAGAAAGGACAGCACTTGTAGAGTTTTACCTGTAATTGATACTGGTTTTAGTTGAGCATTAAAATGTTGTTGTAACTTGAGTTTTTTTTAAAGGCTTCTTGCATTAACCCCCAAACAACCAGACAATGTGAGCCAACATGTTTAATTTTCATTAAACTTTCTGTCTCAAGTAATTACCTAAACAAACTGGAGGTTCAATGATACTGAGGTTTTAAGTGAAAACTTTCAGAGTTGCTTCATCAAGTCACATAATTAAAGATTTGCTTTCATTACAAAGCTTCCTGTTTCTCACAAACATTTTCAGTTTTGCTAGGTCAGAAAAAAGACCTTTTTAAATAGACTTGACATTAGAACGAGGTGGATTATCTATGATAATTATCTGTGCTCCATTTTAGGATTTAATACCACTTTCCTCCACAATAAACACAGGTATGATTTGCGTGGGTGATGCAGTTTGCGTCTTTCTGGGGGAATAACGAAAAAAATGACAAGTTTTATTGCTTTTTTTTTGACACCTTTTTATATGAAGAAAGAAAAAACCCCACAGATTTGTGATTAATAGTTTTGTTTGCTTACCTCTGTCAGGTTTTCCTCCAGGGCATAGTAAGAATCTTTACAGTATGACACTAAAAGGACTGTCATGTCCCTGAAATTGCATTGCATAAACAATTACATGTAATTCAGCTCATGGCTTCCTCAGAGGCTTCCTCAAAGGCTACATTATTTGGTTTCTGACTCTAAAACATCTTCTCTGTCATGTCTTCCAACACTAAAAATGATAAGAGGAGACTTTATCAAAGCATAGCGCTACCTTACAATGGGAAAAGCCTTTTAATTCTTTAACATAGGGGACAAAGACTGAAGGGATCCAGTTGTTGGGAGCTGTAGAATGGTACATTCAGAGAGGAAATAAGATGAAGGTTTTGTAATTAGCTAACCACTGGAACATACTGTCAAGGTACAAAGAGGATTGTCCATCAAGAACTAGGGGAAGAATGAAGGATATTTTCAGGGCATGTTCTTTGTCCATCATTAAGTATGGGATCGGTTCCAGGACCACTGGATCAAACTCTGTTGCTTTTCAGAAGGTAATCACATGCATCATCTGTGGCCCCAAATTCTACAAATATATGGAGGAACTAAATTATATTTTGGCTGAATTGGTTATGAGGAAGCAAAATGTACAATAGACTGCAGAAACAGTCAATGGTAAAAGGAAAACAACAGACTACTAACAAACACCAATGCCTGGCTTGGAAAGGGATCATCTCCAAGTGCTTTTTATTGGACAAAAATGGTGGATAAGTTTGGCTTTGGGCTACTAAAATACAGTGGAAAGTGATAGGTGTGAGGAGTAAAAAGTCTGGAGAGCTGTCTTAAAGCAAAGGAATACTTTGGGTATTCCCAAAGGGGTTAATTTCTGATGTGGAAATAGTACCTTTTCCTTTGACTCCTAAATAATTTTTAGCAATTTTAACATTTGTGTGAAACAGAACTTTGGTTACTTGTTTACTGTTTTCTTGTGAAGTAGTGCTGCTCAAATATTTCCTTATGTATCAGTGTCATCACCTAAAGAACATGCAAAGACCCCGTCTGAAAGATTCAGTCCTTCCATGCACGACTGAAGAACTGAAGTGGTTTGAGAAGTACAACCAGGTCTTATGGCTCTGAGTTCCATGTCAGCCATCTACAAAGATCTGTGCCCGAGTAAATGATAGGCAGCATTAAAGAGAAAACGAGAAAAATTGTGTAAAACTCATGCAGTCCAGGTTTTCAATGTGAGCATTAATGTGCTCATCATTCTTCAGAATTGAGCCACTTCTCAAGGAAGTTCAAAAATAAAATATAGTAAGCAGGATGAAATATTTTCAGCCATGAAATATTTCCACTGCATCTTACAACCAGAGAATCCACTGGATGAAAAATGTATTTCCAGGAGTAAAATAAAATAATATGACAATGTGAGAAAATGATTGTTGTAAAGTATTTACTCCCATCCCTGAGCATGCAGGCTGTTGCTGTCCTTGGTGGGGATAAATTTGACAACCACTCTAACAAGTAATGTGAACAAAAGGTGTATCATATCCACCAGTGTGAAGAAATGGTCTTCACGACACACAGTCTGCATGTCTGCTGATGCTGATTTTTTCAGCTAATTCTGTGTTCTCCAATTGACGCTCAACTTCTTTTTTTTCTGGAACTATTAGCATCCCTTCTACAGCTTCAAGGCTATTTCCTGAAATTGTCCTTTTTATAATATTAGTCTCCAGGAAGACTGGCATGAAATAAAACCCCGACAAGAAATCAAAGAGTAAGTTATTTTCTAAAGGAGTTTCCCTGGAGAATCAGGTCAAAAGCCTACTTCCAGCCTTGAACACTTGGAAGACATGAAAGCAAGCTTTGTTTTAGAAGCTCAGATGTCTACACACAAAGATGATAATTGTTTTCTCTTTTTTTCTGTTTATTGCTTTTGAAGAAATTCAGTTCGAGACCTGGGATGCATCAAAGGAGAATGTGTATTTGGATGAGCTTTGTTTGATGGCAGGAGCTTTCCTTGTTAAGTCATCAAAACAGCCTGGAGTGAGAAGGTGGCAGAAGCTCTTCTGGAAAAAGAGTGCCAAGCATCACTGAGGACAATCACGGGCACAGAAACTCGACTGCTTTTATGTTCTCTCCTTTTATGTGCACACAATTAGGGAGCTGGATGTCACATGCGTGAGGAGCCAAGGCATCTGATCCAAAATTCATCAAGTCAATATAAACAAGTCCTTTGACTTCAGATGACCTTGGGACGAGCCCTCGAGGATTTTACCAGTCAGAGCTTTTCCAACATCATTTGAATAATCTTCCAGGTGGGGGTGGTGGAGGGTGGTTTCAAAAGCAGACCTGAGCTCTGTGTATTGGTGTGACTTTGGTCAGTCAGGGATGGCTTTTCTCACATTCTTTGTTGCAGTGCAAAGTCCTTTATGGGAATACCCCAGCATGTACTCACATAACAAAATTCTTACTGCAACAGTCTAGAACACTGATAATGTATTTCTATGTTAGAACAGACTCTTACAGCTTTTGTTCCATTACAGCCTATGGATATTGCCTATGGAGTAAACAGGGACACCCTGCCTATGACCTCACTGCCAATATTCAGAAGGATTGGGTTACTCTGATGATCTTCTTTAGTCCTGTGTGCCTTGTGCATTAAAACAAACAAACAAACCAACCAAACAAACAACCCCCCCCAGCTGAATAATTCAAACCACTAAATCACAGTTGCAGCAGAACACTTCTCTCTGTTTCAATCAAACCTAAGCCAGTTCAGCTTGCACCAGCCCATTTCAGGAACACATAATGAAAACGCACTGGTGTCCTGTGAGACTGTGCAGGCAGCAGCCCAGGCTGAGGTGTGCCTTTCCTGTGAAGCCCTCACAGGCATGGTGTCACAGAGCCTTGTGTTGCACCCAACGTTCTCATTTTTATTTTATGATTTTGTTTTTGCTTTTCAGAGATAATCTCCATTATCACATTAATTCCTGTTCAACACTTTTTAATGCATGTATTATTTATCTTCAGAAGATCCTTTATGCTCTTGTGTGAATTCCAATTGTTATGGCTCATTTTAATTTCCTTTAAGGCCCTTGGCCACTTTTTCTGTTGCAGTATGGCTGGTTCCACTTAATAGAAGCTTTGTTATGCAGATACATGAAGCTTCTGTGCCCCACCTTTGAACTTCTGAACAAATGGCACCACTCCATCTGATATATTTTATACAGTCAAATACAAAGGAGATGACAGCGACTAAAGCATCGGCAAAGTCATGCTTAACTCTAGCATGTACAAAAAAAGAATTTAATTTGGAATAGGTGTCAAGCAATTTAATTTTCCATTTATTTTCCTTTTGTCCAATTTGGATGCCGATCTATATTGGTGGTGATGTATATACATCTATCATGTGGCCATGTATTTGGCCCAGATAAATCTTGCTATATCCAAAAACCTTCATCAGAGGCATATTGTAAATAACAAAATTCTATAGCAAAGGAAGACGCTTCTCAAACTCAAGTCAGTCTCAGAGGATTTGATCTCAAAATTGCTTCTGACGAATACTGATGTCTGAACATTAGATATTCAAGCAAATGGTACTGTTTGACAATACCAGTAGTAATTTCAAGTGTTTTCTCCTGTGTAATTTCTTTTTTCACAGTTTATCATATCAAAACAGTTTGAAGAGAGAAAATAGCCATGACTTTTCCATTTAACCAATCCCTTGTTTTCTCTCATTTATTTGTTGCCTCTAATCATGACACAATGAAGTCAAGTATTTGGGTAAAGGCCTTTCCTTTCATTGTGTGTAACATCATTAGGGACTGTGTGATTTGGATTTCCATGTCTGAATAGAAATAATTAGAAAACATGATTTACACTTTTTATTTTGTCTGGGAAAGCTGTTGGGATAAATTCTCCCTTGCTCTGTGTGTGGTGAGAAAAATTAAATTGGGTGAAGGGCTCAAAGGCAGTCTAGAAAGCTGTATCTAAACTTCCATTTAGCTCCAATCCTTCTGCCATGGGCAGGGACACTTTCCCCTAGACCAAGTTGCTCGAAGTTCCCTCCAGCCTGGCCTGAAATGCTCCAAGGGATGGGGTATCCACAGCTTCGCTGGGCACTAAGGACAGGGGTGCCCCACAATAAAGAGGGTTGTATTTGCTAAAGGTTTTAAAAGTTACAGGATTTGAAAGACAACGCTTTTACGGCCATATGCCTTGCAGTGCATGAGGAACGAGTCAGAAGGCAGATCTAGTGCTGTGAAGCATCTACTCCTTATCTAAACATGTGCAAGTTTGGAGCCTACATTAATGTTCTCCAAATCGACATCTAAAATATTTTCATAGGTGTCCCAAACTAGACAACTGAATATACACAACTTTGTTCCCCAGCAAAGACCAAATTTAATTCAGTGTGTTCTTTGTGATCTTTGACCACCACAGTCACCTTGCACCAGAGCAGAATAAGGAAAAAAAAAAAAAAAAATCATGCCTCAAATCCCTGAGATTTCATCAGAAGGAAAAAGATCACAGCACTACTGAGAGCAACTTAAGTGTCGAAGTCAGGTAGAAAAGATCGCTCTTTGGGAGCCTTCAAAGAAACTGCTTCTCCCCAGTGGCTTTATAAGGAATTTATGCACTTACTTTACAGGGACATCTTCACCAGAACATAAAATTTAGGTGCAAATTAGGCATCTACATTCCTTCAGATGATGTGTCGTTACTGGCTTGGCATAGAGATTTCCAAGAGATTGAATAAAACAGCCTGAAGGATGTACAAAACACATGCATATAAAAATATACAGATAATGAATGTTACAGCTATATGCACAGACTCCTAAGACAAAACTGACTGCAGCACAAATGCTCACAGCAGCCAGAAATAGGAACACTCGGATTTGGAGTCAGGCTGGACATATCCCTCTGCATCCTACAAATGGGTGTGGGGGACACCAAAACCCTTCACAATACTGATATTTGTTAAGTCCAGATAAAAGAAAGGGTTTGAAATTAGGGATTCTGCCCTTCTCCCTCATGCTCAACCTCAATGCTGCTGATTTTATAAGATATCCAAAGACAGATACTGGAGAAGGAAGGGAGGAACTTGCCTCAAGGCTACTGAAATGTTCTTCATAATAGGTTAAAAATGTGAAGCATTTAAAGTGTCTGATGTTCCTTTTGATATTCTCCAGGCAATTTCCTAAATCAGCTTCAAATTTTAGTCATTTTCGGCTTTAGAACAAGCAGCGACACAAATGATTAAAAGAAACAACAACAAAAAATTAACACACACCCAGATGGTAACTATTATCTGAGCCAGAAAATAGAGACAAATACATCCACTTAGGGCAAACTAACATATTGTATTATATCACTATGATGTACTGTAATGGGATATGATTTACATTAAAACTTGTGAATTAGAGATTTAACTTATGGCCTTTCTCCACAAATTACAACAACAAACAAGAGCAGGAAAATCAGCTCTAATAACAGCATGCATCCCATCACAATTTGATGGATTATTTCTAGACCAAAGGCATGGATAAAATATTCAAAAGTGCAATTTTGTAACAGTATTCCAGAAATACGATTTAAGTGAAAATCCTGATTCCCTGCAGTCAGTAAAGGTTTTATGGCAATCTTCCCAAGAATTGGGGTGTTTACGTGAGAATTTGACTACAAAACACTCCAGAAGAGTTAGGCAGATGGTGTGACCATGGCTTATTATGTTAAATGTAAAGGTCTCAGTTGTGCTCCCTCCATCTGTTTGCTCCTCCACCTCTTGTCTTGTATCATAACATCCTAAGATACTGATTTTACGAACTATCTTCTAGCTCAGTGTGCTGAAAGCCCCAGCAAAAAAGGAAACAGTGCTTTGGGCTTCTCTTTGTTAATGCAACTGAGCTAAACAGATAAACAACTTGACAGGGATGAGTTTGCCAGATTTATTCTCTGTAGCAAATTGTAGTTCTAATTGCACAAGGTTCTCTTCCCTGCGTGCTGTCATCTGGTTTGTGATGTGGTGCACCTCTTAAGCACTGCAAAATCCCCCTCTGAGACAGCTGCAATTTGTGATGGATACTACACAAACATACACATAAACACAACATGTTTCAGTTCCCTAATTTATATAACTGCTTCCTACAAAGATCCTAGGACTGAAAGTTACTCTGAGAGGGAGAATGACATGGTAAGTGGATTCCAATGATTTGAAGTTTTTTTTCTCCCTAAGTGACTTGCCAGAGCCAAGCTCATCTGTATGCACCAATATTCTCTAAATAATAAAAAAAGGGGATAATGTTTCCTCTTCTGACGGATGTGCACTCAACTTTATCCACACTGTGCTTTAGCAGCTCTGAGAGAATGTAAAATAGCAATCTAATATCCTGCTTAAATTTTCTAGAAACAGTCACTGAGATCACGGAAGGCAACTTCTCCCTGCTGAATGTGTGCCTGCCTGAAAGCTTGAGACTGGGAGGGGAATGATGAGCACTCACCTTAGTTAAAACTATTAACTCTATTTCTTCCTGATCTGTTGCAAACGGGGGAAAAATAACCAAAGAAGACATCTGGGCAATAAGTGGGAAGCAATTAGAACTGCAGCACCTCCAGCAGTACTTAACCAGTGTTACTCCAGCTCCTTGGTACCAGGCTGAT
Source organism: Onychostruthus taczanowskii (assembly GCF_017590055.1). Classification (NCBI taxonomy): domain Eukaryota; kingdom Metazoa; phylum Chordata; class Aves; order Passeriformes; family Passeridae; genus Onychostruthus; species Onychostruthus taczanowskii. Next base: position 1,595,935 of record NW_024497629.1, read on the forward strand.
GCTGGATCCTCAGCCACACAGTGAGCCACAAATGACATTTATCCTGCTGCACCTCCCCTGTTTTTGTTGCAAGCTGCTGTGATTAAGGCTTGGATGGTATCCTGACTTGTACCACAGTCACAGCTCTGTTTACAGCACAGACTGACCTTTGCTTACTGACAGTAGAAACATTAATGATGTATCTCTAAATGTTAGCCCTTCAAAATAAGAAAAAAATAAAAAGAAAAAAATTAAAAAGGAAAAAAGGAATGATACAGCTGCTTGTGTCTCCTTGGCTTTGGGAGAGATACTCCCATCAGTTAGTCATTCCTGAAATGAAGATGGTAAGAAAAAAGAGATGTGCAGAAAAGGGTGAACAAAATCCCATTTGGGACGGGTGTATCAGATAGCCAGGCTGGTGAGACTGCTCTGCTTGGGGAAACAGCTGAGATAGCTTTCATTTCTTTGAAATCTGTGCTCACTGCCAAAGGAAAATAAGGGCAACAACAATGAAACAGAGATAACAGTATTATGAGAACTATGCCAGCAATGAAATGACAGAGGAAACAGTAACTGGAAGCAGAACACGTCAAGGAGAGGTGGCAGATCATGTCACTGTGGTTTATTCTGTGGCAAAAGAGAGATCAAGTTTTGCAATGCTCAGGGTCAGGCAGTAATGAGGTAGGCAGCAAAGCCACAGAAGCAACTCACATGCAGGAGGTTACACTCCCCTGTGAAAACTGGAACTTCTCACAAATTTTGTAGCGTCAAGTCCATTTTTAGCCATTAGCCTGCAGACTAATTTCTCCCTCATTTGCAACTGCCTAATATGCTTTTAGTAACTGCAGCTATCCAAAGTTAAAATAGAGAAGGCAGAGATTTTTCTTGCTACCATTTTTAGCGTTCTGTCCTTTTTGGATGAAATGAATCACAGTGTTTACTATGGTCTTTCATTTTAGTCCCCTGTCTTATACTCCAGCTGGAAGTGGGTAGGATAACCAGCACTCTTGCCCAGTTAACTCACAGTTGGTGTTAAGAGAGGACATAACACCTGAAACAGGAATGGAAAACATATGTAGGAGGGCAGAGAGATATGCCGTGGGGATTGCTCCTTTGCTGTTATGCTCAGAGGGACAAAAGACAGCTCAGCAGGATGATGGAGACCCACCAGCTCTGCTGCAGTGGCTCCTACCAACCCCAGTCTGAGTGTGGACACTGCCAACCTCCCCACGGCACCAACCTCACTCCTGCTACAAGAAATTAAAAGGACAAAACTCACGTAACACTTGGCTCTCACCCAGCCTCAATGGGAAGCTTGTGCCTTCCCCCGACAAACTAAGAAAGATCTGTAGAAAGAGCAAGGAGTGGTGTGTCCTGACAAACTCTGTCACAGAGCTGAACTGCCAGCTACACATGTGGAGGAAGCATGAGTGCCAAAGTGCTGAAGAAAAGCAAACAGAAAGCAAAAAGAAAGAGTAATGGTAACAAGAGTTAAAAATATCTCATGTAACTGAGAATAGCAAGCAGGATTTAATGCATGCTAGCCTTGTTGGTGCTGTATAAATGTCTTGTTCTGTTCCATTCTGGTGCTATTCCAGGGTCAAGTATATTCAGTGTCCTTTATAATCAAGCTGTCAATATACAGTCTTGATGCTATACATTGATTTTGTGCCACAAGAAAGAGGAAGATATCCCTTTGTGTTCAGCACTGTCGCAGTGACTTAATATTTCTTAGCCCACAGTATTCAGTATCACCACCAAGACCAGGGTATCTGCCTGGCCCCACACATTTTACCTGCTGTTTCTACACATGGATTTTCTTCACAAACATGTTGATGATGTAATACAGCAATTTATTAAGAAGCAATGGGAAATCTGTGAGGTTCCAGTTTGTACCAATAAACTAGTTATACAAACTTCTGTGAACTATAGGGAAAGGGGAAAGAAAATGCCCCTGTAATCCTCTTAAGGAAGATACAAAAATGTAGCACTTAAATAAAAAACTGTGCACAAAATAAATGAGAGTAACAATAATATTTAGCACTTACATGGTTCTGACTCTCTTCATTACCCCAAAATTTCCCAAGAGAGATCAGACTGAGCCTCAGAGAGGCTACATAAAGTGAAGGGTTGTATGACTTGCCAAACCCAGCTTATAACACAGCCAAGAAAATTTGCAGTTTCAGTCCCAGTTCTTAATATTAAGCAGGTTGTTTTCTTGCCAATTTCTCCATGTCTTTTTAACAATGAGCAGGGATGATACAAAGGCTCTTCCACCTGACCTCCCAGCTACCTAAACTGCAAATGAAAGTTTGTAATGCTTCTTCTATTTAAATGTTAGAAAAAACAGATGTTGCCAAAGCAATTCTACAAGCACAAAAATTCCATCATAATTGTCAGGTATATTTCTTTACTTCATATCCAGACAGTATTTGTCAATAAATAGGTTACAATTTAAGGAAGATGAAAGCAGGAATGGAGGTGCAGGGCTGAGCTTGCACAGTGCCAACACTCTCCCATTACAGGTTGATACTGATATGAGCCATATCTCATTATCACTGAATCATACAATGGTTTGGCTCGGAAGGAACCCTACAGATCATCTAGTCCAACACTCCTGCCATGGGCAGGGACATCTTCCACTAGACCAGGCAGCTCAAAGCCTCATCCATCCTAGCCTGAAACATCTACAGGGAGTGAAATCCACAAACTCCCTGGGAAGCCTGTGCCATTCCCTCACCATCCTTAAAGCCTTTCTTCCTTCATCTAATTTAAACCTGCCTTCCTGCAGTTGAAAGCTGTTTGTCAATGTCCCATCACCACAAGTTTTTAAAGGTCTCCTGAGAAGACAATTCAAAATATTGTCAAGGAGCCCAGTTCAGTTCTTAGCTGTATTTGTCACCAGACTTCCCTACCAGCTGACTTAAAGCTCCTATTCCAGATATCACTTCCCAGCCTGCAAATTCCCCTTTTATATTTGTGCATTTTGGTTGTTTTTTTTTTTTCCCCTCCTACTTCCACATCGACGTATGGAATTGCCTTGCACTGATAAACCAAACAATCAACAGAAAGGCACCTCTGTATTTTCCAAGCCTTCCTCTCCTCCCCATGAGGTGATCATCCACACGTGAATGCCCCTGAGACAGGCAGGGGACAGCCTTGGCACGGGCCAGCCCAAGTCTTGTGGTTGTCTTGGGCTGCCCTCTCAGCTCGACCACTCTTCCTTGCTTTACCTGAGAAGATGCTACATGTGACCGTATCACAGACCTTATTCCCAACACACCACCTTCACCCTTCTCACCTCTGCCAGATGGTGCCCAACACCCTGGCAGAATTAGCTGGTCTTTTACTTTGCCAATAAACCCCAATGAACAATGTTTAAGTTACTCTCAGTGAAAGGTTTCTTACTAAACAAGGTGTTTGCCTCTCTCTCTCTCTCTTTTTTTTTTTTTTCTCTGTTTGTTTTTTTCCTAACCTGAAAGGTTTTAAGTTGCCAACACCAAATTCTTAGGTGGCTGCCTGACTCACAGTCTTCTTCCAACACGATCCTGTAGTCTCTGGGTATTTGTCATAGGTGGTTCCCATTCCCAAAATAGACAGGGAACTCTCTGAACAAGATCCACAGAGGAGTAAGATCCATCCGCCTGAATAAGGCCCAGCTGAACTGTTTCCAGTGATTACAAGATATTTCAGAGACATTTAGTGGCCAGTCTCACTTGGCTTGCAGAGAAACTTTTAGGTGTACTTTTGAAACAGGAATAGTTCAGGTGATGGATTTTTAGCCATTTCATGAATTAGGAGAACTACCATAAAAAAGTTGGGAATACATGTGTATATATTTTATAAAACAGGACCACACACTGGTAGCCTGGGATATGTGACTTCTTGGACTACCAACTACTGACATGCAAGATGAGCTGCTTCTCACTGGGGTTGTTCTATTTGGACTAGGAAGATGTTGGCCCCCAGGTGCCAAGTTACCCATCCCATCCTCCCTCAGCACATTTCTCCTGCACGTTTTTGGCCCAAGATGAAGTTTTCATCACCTTTAGATTAGGCATCATGGGTTGCAAGTGATCACCATGCATGCTGAGTGGCACATTAAAACTACTTTTTAATGTCTCACTATTAAACTTGCTTTCAATATCAAACAAAACATTAAAGATCCATTATTTCTCCATACCAGCTAAAGACTTTTTAATGAGATTAATTACAAGAGAAGAAGAACGTATTTTTCAGAAGATCAGTTTAATAACACATCTAACATTTAGTAACTTTAAATGTCTATTAGATCTGATGTTATTTGAAAACTGCCTGTGAATATTTATAGTATTTCAAGGGTGTGAGACTAAACACACCCCAAACTTGCCCAAAATAAACCTGCCTATTTTTTTTTTACATGCCTAATAGAGCTGTACAGCTGGGATATTCTTTGGTTTTGCAGAAACACATAAACAAAATGCCCACCACGATCTATACATAAAATCTGAGATAAAGGAGACGTCATCAGCATTAACCCCTCTTGTTCTGCTCACAGAAAAAGACTATTTTAAAATGGCTTTGTAGGATGATGGCTCTGTCACAATGGTGACAGGCTTCCTGCATAAATGACCAAATAGCAGCTGAAGGGCTGTGAAGAAAGAAATATATGTGAAGAGTGAAATTTAGAAACACTATATGCAGGCAGCAAAGAAAGAATATTTATGAGTTTATTTTTTGATCTCATTTTAGGCAGGGAGAAAAGAGACCAAGGAGAGCAAGCACAGGGGAAATGATGCTTCATTTGCTCACTGGATCTCCTTAAGGATACCACACACTTGTCTAAAAAAGATCAGCAGAGATCACCTATTTGGATTTCTAACCTCCCCTCATCTTTCTTTCTTGCTAAAGGTTAATGACAAAGTGAAAAGGAAAATTGATGTACAATAAAACCCCAAGGTCAAACACAAAGGGCAGTCTCAAGTGAACACAGGATCACAGAATGGTTTGGCCTGGAAGGAAGAGACCTTCAAGACCACCTCGTTCCAATCTCTCTGTCTTGAGCAGGGACATTTCCACTATCCCAGGCTGCTCAAAGCCACGTCCAACCTGGCCTTGCACACTTCCAGGGATGGGGCACCACAGCTTCTCTGGACAATCTGTTCAGGTGTCTAATCACCCTCAAAGTGAAGAATTTCTTTCCAATATCCAATCTAAACTTACACTCATTTAGCTTAAGGCCATTCCCCCTTGTCCTATCACTACATCCCTGTAAAAGTCCCTCTCCAGCTTTGCTTAGGTACCTTCAGGTACTGGAAGATGCTCTAAGGTTCCCATGAGCCTTTTCATTTCTAGGCTGAACAAACCCAGCTCTCTCAGCCTGTCTCCACAGCAGAGGTGCTCCAGCCCTTGGATAATCTCTGTGACCTCCTCTGGACTCACTCCAACATGCTTCACATCCATTCTCCATTCAGCCTAAATCTGTGCTTAGGACTTCCCTGATGTATGTGAAAGATACTTTTCCAGCCAGAAAAAGCTGTTGCAGAACAAGCAGAAGCACCAAGACTTATCTTTACTGCTATTTTTATTATTAGAACAATCTGTATCTGCATGAAGAGTTCTAACTTTGCCAGAGATGATAAATGAGAGAAAAGGAAATTATTAATGCATAAGGACTAGGATAAATCAAACATCTGAGCACAGGGAACTTTATGCAAAGCAGCAGAGGACTCTGCTACAGTTCCTGGGAAGAAAGAAAAGCAGCCTACTTCCTACCTGCCCAACTAACAGAAAATGTGGCTAACCTGTTCTCATCAAGATACAGAGCTGAAATACAACTTGGAGACTGATGGCAATGGTTAAATGCAGTAAGAACACAGAAAGTCCCAGTTTGGATTCATCTATACAATCAGTTGGGCACCTGTCCTTGAACATGAAAGAACAGCACAAGCACAGCTCATTGTGGGGGGCTTGGCTTCAGACCCTGTGACACAGCCAGATGTGAGGGGTCCACTGGGCTCCCTGGTACCAAACCTCAGGAAATGTATTTCTTTGCACATGCAACTACCTTTCCTACTTATTTCAGAAAAAAACCATCATATTCAGGACACTTTTAACAGATTTTTGGTCTTAGCCAGCAGGGGGGAAATAAAAACCCGCCAACCAAACATGTCTCCTCACAGCTTCACAGTTTCACAGCTGAGGTTTTCCTCTTTCCAAATCACACAGTACTGCAAAACTTGCTATCAAATCACAAGAACTGGCAAACTTGAAGATATTTACAACATTATGAATTAAGATGTGTCTCAGAGACTTGAATATCTGGGAGAGACATATATTCTACAGCCTAAGGACATGGAGGTGACCTTACTTTAAGAGAAAGGACAATGACATAGTTGTTCCTAAATTAAAATCTAGTCCACAAAATGTATTTTTCTAATGTCCATCTGATTGTGAAAAAATCTATCAGCCTGCCAAAGCAAGGGCTTCAAGATTATTGAAGTGCCAACTACAATTTATGCCCAAGATACTTTGCTGGCCTTCTCTCATGTCACATACTGCCAAGGCTTTCTGTCACCCATCCTTTGGGGCCTCCCAGTTTATTCTGACTGAGGTCAGGTCTTCTCACTCAAAAGACTCTGCTGGCAGGGCCCCATCCCTGACCACGCTTCCCAGCTTCTTGCTGCTTTCTTCTCCAAAAATTCAGCATAACATCAAGACAGGTGGGTTATTCCTGCCTATTTTAATTTTCTTTCTTCCTTAATGCCCGACTGCTCTGTTCTGGGGAGTTGCAAGAACATCTGCTACAAGAGCAGACTTGTATTAATTTCTGCTTACTGCTGTATGATGCCACATATATGTACAGCATGTTTTATGTGTTTGGTGCACAGCAGAGCTGATGTGAAATGGGAGAGATTAAAGGAAAACAACTTCAATATAGTCCTCTTGAGAGGTGGAAAACAGTGGGAGCCTTGCTGTAGCCCAGCTCTGAGGCAGACTCAAATCGAGACCTCCACTTTCCAGGAAGAAGTCCGAACTCCCGCATGGCTGCAATTAACTTTGTGGAGTCTATTGGATGGAAATATCTGCACTATTCATCAGGATAGAGAATATGAAAGTGTGAGTAATGCCATGGTGGGGATGTCCCCCTTGCTGTCTGAGTGCCCAGACCCGTGGCAGGGGCAGGAGGAGGTGCAGTGGGTGCACAAGGCTGGCTGCTCACAGGGGGATGGATCCAGGCTCTACCAGGCAGGAAAGGAATGGCAACCCTGGCCAGTGCCACCCTCGGTGCAGAACTGAGTTACCAGGTGAAAGGGCAGCCGTGCACTTCTCCCCCTCTGTGAAGTCTGCCTTTGTCTCCCCCACTTTTCTTTAAAGGACTAAGCCTTTTCTTGAGTGCATTGGACTCCTTTGTAAAACCTCATTCTCCCTGTACTTTCTTTTTCCTCTTCATTTTGCAGCTCTTGTGCTGATCAGAAGAAATAGACCCAGTGCTGTTTAGTCATCTAGGAGCATTTAACTGGTGCTGGTGATGATATTTTTCAATTTGGCAGTCTACCAGATGGATCAGTTATTTGCCAAGCCCTAATTTTAAAGCCATCCACTGTACAAATTGCAGGTCAGGACAGTAAGGGTTTGTTTTGCAATCAGCTTCTGGGCAAGAACAGGATTCCCCAATATTACAATACTCTAGTGGCTCTTGAGCAGAGAAGCAGCTGTGATGTGCAGACACACTCATGAGCACAAACAAACCCAAAACTCTCAGGTGGTGGTGTTGGTTGGTCACCTCACAGATTAGTTGCTGTTATAAGTAGGCAATGTCCCTTGGAGACAGCAGTTTTTCATGTATTTAAATATCCTGCTTGTTCAAGAACAGCAGGGACAACAGGCAGAAAAGCAGGATGGTGAAATGGGCCTGTGGGCACCTCTAGCAACACACAGCTATAAATTTACAACATCCCTTCTTTCAAGCCCCCTCAGGGCCCTGTTTGCTTCCACACACACCTGCCCTGAAAATGCCAACACTGCTGAACCAACAGCAGCAGACTCAGGGACGGAGCAGGGCTGTCTGCTTCCACTGCAGCTCAGGCTCTTCTGGTACTGCCTGGATGATTTCCACAATACCACTCACTTAATTGCAACAGCTACCTAAAGTATCCCATTTTGCTTTATTTTACTCCCAACGGGCAAAAAACACCAGGATGCTTCATGCAACTCAGCCAGTGGAAAAGAAACATCAGGGATCCAGGTGGGAGGGGAGGAGGAGGCAAACAGCACTGTGACCAAAGTTCCATCTCACTGCTCAGTGCCCTGCTACTGCCAGGGGTTTGGACACCTCAGAGGTGAGCATGGCAAGAAGGAAAGGGGAAATGGGGGGAAAGAGCCACATGGAGCTTGCTCAGCTTAGCCCTGCTTGGCCCAGCTGTGTGTCAGAGAATGACAAGTCCTTTCCTTCCTTGTGGGGATGGTGTAAGATCCCCCACATCCATGGTGTGTTCAGCTCACATGAAATGCATCAGCTTTCTGCTCCACACTTCACCCTCCATCTCACCCAGTCTCCAGACTTAGAAAAAGAAAGTGGTATTAGAGATCATGGTGTCATCTTCATCAAAAGAAATTCCAGCCTTTCCAGAAGATTCTCCACAGGGAGTCTGTAGTTGATTTTTAGCCTGATTTTGTGCAAGGTGAGCTCTCACACACTGAAGAATGCAATTGCAAAAGCTTAATGGAAGCACAGCAAAAACATAATTTAAAATGCAGGGAAGAAAGCAAGGAGAGACAGTCCTCAACTGTGAAAAGTTTGGGGTTATTTTGAAATTTTACTATAGGATGCAGCAGACAAATCTGGTGCTATTATTTATTGAGAAGTGTCCCATGTGCACAGTAGGGCTTTGCAAACAAATGAGACAGTGTCTGCTCCAAGCCGAGACACAAACAGTTTGACATCTGAATACACCAGAGACAAGCTCTCTGTGAAGTGGTGTGGATATTTTCAGAGATCATTGCTGGAAGTCTTGAGGGAAACGGGGTGTTTGCAGGCAGAAGGCATTTCGTAGAGCAAGGCATTTCTTACTGAATACATAATGCAAAGGAGTTTCAACAGAAAACAGGACACAAAATGGGCAGGTAGCAGACATTTGGGGAAAAATGAAAAATATTAGCATGAAATTGTTAACAGAGGAAAGTTAGGAAAGAAACTACTTAAAGGACACATGAACAGAGGGCATAATTGAAAGAGACACGGGACAAGCCAGTGTGACGTGACTGAAGTGGTGGCCAACAGTGACCATGGAGCTCAACTCAGGTCTGATGTCACCCATGAGCCAAGGGTGCCATGGGTGACACTACCTTCATGGACAGGGGCTGGCAGGCTTTCCTGTTTGTGAAGCTGTGAGTGCTATGGACAGGGTACCATGCCATGGGTGACACCACCCCAAGACCTTCATGGAGAGGGGCTGGCAGGCTTTCCTGTTTGTGAAGCTGTGAGTGCTATGGACAGGGTACCACACAGGAAACCACTGGAGACCAGGATTTCACCAACATCATCTGTATTTAGAAAAGGCACATGGAGAGGATCACTTGTGAGCCCTCCATCACCCCCTGGCCCACAGTGGATATGCCCAGTCATGAAGCAATTTGATAGCTAGGGGTCAAAAACTCTACAGTGCAACAGCCTCTCTCTTGAGTCTGAATTTGGCTTTTTCAAATTCCAACTGAGGAAGGTGAGAGCAAAGGCATTACATGGCAATGCTACAGGGAGACTGAGACCTGAGTCCTGATCCATGCAAGGAGCTGCTTGTTCATGAAAACCCTTTCCATTTTGGAGCTGCCAGGTACTTGCAGTGGAAGGAAATGCTATGTGAAGTCAGGCTGTTGCTGAAGGATGCAGAGGCCAGTGGTGTGATGAGCTGACAACTGCCAGAAATTGCTTCTCAATTCCTTGGTGCCCAAGTCAGACCACCCACTTTGTTCTGAAAGAAGCTATTTGTACAATCACTTCTTTCCAGCAAACTTTTTGCCAACCCACTGAAAAGTAACTCCCAGAGCTAGCTGGATTTCCCAGGCCCTGATGTGTGGGGAAGTGGGGACAGCCCCCTGCCATCTACCTGCAGAGGACCCACAATTCACAGGATGCACTATCAACAACCTGACCTCTTCAACCCCATGAAAATGAAAACTAAAGCACAGGAAAACAGCACGGGAAGTTTTTCTCTCCACAATGAACTCTACTGGAAATGGATATTTTAGCTCCCATTTCAATATTTCCAGTGTATTTATTAGCCATAAAGCATACATATGCATTTTGCTGGAGAAATGCAGCACAACTGGCTCATCAGGCCTTAGTGGAATGGGTGATGCTATTGAGTTGTCTCAATCTGCTCTGCCTGAGAGGTGTGTTCAGGCTCTCCCAGCTTGCCTCATCATCTCCAGGGCTCTGAAGGTTGCAGCCATGGGTAAGGAGCCTCAACTTGAAGAGCTGCCTCCTTGCTATTCTTAAGCAATCCATTAAACTAAGGTTGGAAACACACACCTCCAGCCATCAACCCAGCTCAGTGAGTTGTGTACTACAGGCTTTGCAAAAAACTGTTCTTTAGATTAAAAAACCCCTTTCAATATTTCAGCAGCAAAGACTGCATATCTCAGAAGGATTTTTGTTTATTTGGCTAGGGTCTTACTTTCTTGGTGAGAAAAATCTTTGATTGATAGAGGCAATTCTTAAATGCCAATATATACTTTCCAATGCATGGTCTACTTCTGTGTCACTTCAGGGAATTGACAGGACATCCAGTATTAATGAGTATTGATGTGTGAACATGTGCACACACACAAAGTGATGGTGCAAACCTGATGGCATGAAGCTTTGAATAAATGTGCCATGAAAAATAATAAATCAATATTTAACATGGCAATAAATTATTACATGTCTTCTATCTTGCTACATCAGGAAGACCTGAAAGGCATTACAGCACAAGAGTGACTTTTCTCCTCCACTCCTAAATAAACCTCAAGGGCTAAGTCCCCCCCAAACCTAGAGGTAGAATACAGCTTCAATAAACATAATGAAATGCAAACCAGAATAGTTATGTACAAAAGTGCTGAAGCTGCCCATAGGAATCATGAACCAAAAGTCATGCGGGTGCTCAGCTCCAACCATCCTGCTTGAAGTCAATGCCAAAGCTTCCTCATTTCAGCTGGGCAAATCCTGTCCTCAGTTTTTATTGAAGTAGCAAGATTTCTGTACTTCCTGGGGTCAGGAAGAAATAAAACAGAGAAGAGGAGCTCTCCTGATACCTGCACAGCACTGCTTGTCCCTCTTTTCGTGGCTGCACAACTGGAAGTGGAGAAAGTCCTTCTAACACCAAGTTGAAGTCTTTCATTCCCTCTCATTTTGGAGCTTATTTTGGGTTGTGGAAAACATGGCCAGCAATCTTGGCTGAACTAAAACCTTCAAGTATTTTTTGACGCTGCCCTGGTGTTGCCTTTGCAGAGCTCAGAATCCCTGAGTGTATCATTTATAAATAACCCTGTCCATTACAAAAGGCAGGCACATCACCCTGGCTGCACTGGGAGCACACTGCCCAGCTCCTGGCCTTCCCTGTTGACCTGGCAGTTAACTTGGAGCTGCTGCCTGCCTGGAGCATCCCCTCCATGCTCTGTTTCATGCTGAGAGCAGAGAAAGCTGAGAGCTTTCAGTTTTCTATTTCTACTGCATGGGTGGGAAAAAGCATGATTTGGAAAGGCATTCACAAGCCAGGCTGTAAGCAAGGTATTCCCACAACGCTGCAGGAGCATATGCAAGTTAAAAAGAGATAGTGAGGGATGTGACAAGGCATTTTTACCCAGAGCAGCTCCTTCTGAGTACACAGAAATCATGATATAAAGGCGTGGTTTGGAAGGCACCTTAAAAATCACCTCATTCCAACCCCCCTGCTGTAGGCAGGGACACCTCACAACAGACCAAGTTGCTCCGAGCCGCATCCAACCTGGCCTTGAATACTTCCAGGGATGAGGCATCCACAACTTCCTTCAGGTGCCTGCTGCATGGTTTTGCTTCTGCTCCTTTGAGCAAGCCATGCCACACCTGTGTTCACTGGCATGCCCCTGTCTTCACAGGGCAAACTCAGCAGGATGTTAAAAGCCAGTGCTGGAATAGACGAAGGAGGCGAGGACATGCTGCCTGATTCTCAGCCTGCTCTTGGGTAATTTTAGTCCTTTCCTTGAGCACCTAGGTGTCATGACAACCTCAGACTGTGGCCACCACTGTTAGCACAAAGAATTAAGTACATAAACTACATTAGCTATAATAGTGCTATAATGTACATAACCTCTTACTAGGGAATTGGAAATTTAAGCTGATGTTTTATTTTGCAGTAGAGGTGGAAAGCCAAGACAGCACGTTAGGTGGTGAAAGTTAGAAGAGAACAAGAACAGTTTTTTTCTGATGCTTACTGCAGAGTGCCTACAATATTGTACAATAATAAGCTAAAATACAGACTTTATTTCCCTTTGGAATTCAAACGCTTGTACATCAACAGGGCATCTCTAATATCTAAGTAATAAGCATAGCTGCTCCGTAAGGACACTATTGAAACCCAAATTCCCTCAATACAATTTCAGATTGAGAGTGTGAGCTCAGGGAGAGAAAACTTTATTACATTTCATAAGGTTCTCTTAAGCATTTTCTGAATTTAAAGCTAAAACCACAACCTCCAGTGGGAGAAAGTACTGCATTCTCCTCAATCTGCATTCCTTTATCTGATACACTGGACAAAGTAAAAATGCTTTTATTATATCTGCAGACCTTGAACATTACATTGAAGAGTTCTCAGGAACTGAGACTGAGCAATATATATGTATAATCTACATTAAGATGTTCAGATTTGTTTGCTTTGTTTTGGTACATATAATGCACCAGCAAAGCTGATGAAAATTTGTATATTTTCCCGTTCTTCCTGATAGCTGATTACACCATGTCTGGGCATGTCTAGGCAGAAAGCATTTGCTACAGTGCTTGAAAAACCCAGGTACAAACAATTTGTAGGCCATTAGGTTATGAAATTTGTTAGTGAGCAGCACCGGTGAAATGAATGTCCACACAGCAGTAACTGAGGAATTAATGCTTTTCAGTTGTCCCCAGATGAGTGCAATATTTCTGTATCTTCTCAAAGTTTAAGATTAAACAGGTTAGTTCAAAATAAACAAACTGCCTAATCAAACAGCAAATGCCACTTGTTCTCTAAATAAATACTATAGCATTTCATACCACTACCTCCAGTAGTACTGAAACTCTTTTATTTGTTTATGGTATCCCTGGTGCAAATGGCAGAACCTCCAGATTGCATTTAAAATGCTGAAGAGGTCACTTAGAATTGTTGACTGCACACGGATCAAACCATAAAAGGGACTTTGTAATGAAATAAATATTTACTAATCAGATTATCTACCCAGAGCAACAATCTTTGTTGGTAGGCTGCCATTTATTATGCTTTCAATCAACCCTGTGGCTTCTAATAAGCTGTGTTTTCATGTTTCCCCTAATATAGAACAGCTTGTCATTCAGGGCTGGACAAGGCTCTGCTGTGTTCCGGGAGAGCCGCAGTGCCTGGGGCCAGGCGAAGGCGACGGAGCCACTCAGCTCCTTCTTCTCCCAGACTCTCTCTTCCAGCAGCTCCACAACAGGCTTTGGCACGACCTCCAGCGTGCCTTGGCAGAGCCCAGCGTTGGTACAAAAACCCATCCCCAAAATAACGCTAAGCCATTTTAGAGATGCAAAGGGGAAAAAAAAAAAAGGCTGCTGTGGAGAACATCCCTTCACCTGTGCAAGGATGAAAGTGTTATTATCCACGGATGAAAGCATTATTATCCACACGAGGCAGGGATGGGCTGCTAATTAGGAAAATGAGTTAGAAAAAAGCTTCATGAGGTGCATGGGTAACGATCCAGGTGCCCCTAAGTACAAAATGTGCTGAGAAAAAAAATGAGTCCTCGCAGAGTTTGAGGAGATGGAGTATCAAAAACACACAGTGGCGCTGACAAAACACACACATCTGCTTTGCCAGTACAATGAAGATTTCTGCACTCAAAAAACATGGAGTGGGATAAATAATTACATATCCTTACGATAATTGCTGTAAGAAAATACCTAATACTTTGTATTGGTTCCACTTCCACAGTAAATGCATCCATCCATGGCTGCTGGCTTGAGCTGGAAGATGCCAATCATGCCACCTGAAAATTTCTGAAGTCACAGACCCTTTCCAAAATAAAGTGCTCCCTACCCAGAGAACTTAACAATTTTATACATCCATGATTAGTAGCTTCACAGAAATTTCCTGCATTTCTGAATCCTCAGTGTGTGTATTTGAATCCTGCCTCGTAAGCCAGGCACGGACAGTCCAGCAAGGCGGCAGAAGGCTACAGCCATGTCCTTAACTCACTGCCACGTGTGTCAAAAATCCTACAAGCTCATCAGCGGTTAATCCGTCCTATCGAAAGTGCCACGGTACGCTGACAAAATTAGAAATACAAGTTTGTTATTTTAATGAGTCACTGACATCTGCTGCTTATTCTTAGTTTTCAGTTGCACTCCCCTGCTCTGACATCATGGCACATGTGATTTTATTCACATACTGCTCTCAGACTGGCTCAGTCCTTTGGATTACTTTGACAGCATTTCTCCTCATTCATTATTTAACAATAACTTTTGCTTACCAAGCACATTTCAACACAACTAACTAAACTAATAGCATGTCCTAATCCTTAATGAAGCCCAAATGCTTCTCCTGGGGGCAGGTAAGTATTATCATCATTTTCTGGATGGGAAAGCAGATAGTAAGTAATTTGCCAAGGTCATGCGGCCTGTCTGTGCCAAAGGTTGGGAATTAAGTGCTCTCAGGAGCTCTGACTATCTGTCCCCAGGTGTAAGTAACAACCTTAACCAGCTCAGGCTACTCCAAACCCAGAGCAAGTGCACAAAGGTGGAGGTTCTGCAGCAGGGTCACCTCACCACCAGAAGGCTGTGAGCCTCCACAGCTGGCCAGTGACAACTTTCATTATCAGATCATTCTGAAACAAAGCAGTCAGTGCCCTACTCAGGAGCCCGAAGGTTGAGATATTAACAGTATTTTTGTTTGTTTTTTTTTTAATTCCTTCATTTCTCAGTCTCTTCAACCCCATATTTTTAACAATGATGTTATTTAACACATGCCAGTATGAATAAGTTTATTCTTTATTCTGAGCTGCTCCTATAAAAGGAGCTTGTGTTACACAGACTGCCTATAATTCATTAAGCCAAATTCCCTTCCATCTGGAGGCTTATACAGTTGTTGAAAAGCTGTCACTATAACCTATTGTCACTGCAACTTTTTATGAACCAACCTACATTTTTATGTCAAAATTTATTTCAACAACTTTTCTGTACTTACTTTCAATTATTTCTATATCATCAGCCTTTAGGTAATGCTGCATTCAAGATGCTGGGATTAACGTCTCTCTCTGGCTGTGTTCACACTAAAAATAAATACAAAGTTTTGGATTTCAACAATAGCTACATAGAAGCAGACAGAGCTTCATGTGATTATCCCAGTGGATGCACAAACCAATGGCACTTACTGATTTCACTCAGTCTCAAATGAAACAATCACAAATAAATGCAGGTATCTGTGTCAGAAAGAAAGAATTTCTATAAAGGCAGAATTTTTCTTAATGAGAAGAAAATGAAATTAGGCTGTCCTCATTTCATTTTACAAGAAAAAAATCACATGAGCATGAAAATTCCACATGTTGATTTCTTGAAGAGCTGTCTGTGTATGTTTGTTCTTTAGTACATTTTTAAGAAGATTGGTGAAGATACATCCAGACAGATGAGGAGTTACATTAAGTCCTATGTGATGGACAGCTCCAGGCTGTGGCTGCCCCATCCCTGGAAGTGTTCATGGCCAGGCTGGATGGGGCTTGCAGCAACCTGGTCCAGTGGAAGCTGTGCCTGCCCACGGCAGGGGAATTGGAACTGCGTGATCCCTTAATGACCCTTCCAACCCAAACCATTCCATGGTTCTAGTTATGTGATATTCCAGAGGGCTGATATACAGAACAATGCACAGAGGGAACAAGGCCAAAGACCAACAGCAGCTGCTTCACTTATCTCAAGCTACAGTTTATAGAAAGACATGTTTTCCTCCTGTCATCATATGCTCTGCCAGACCCACCTGAGACCTAAGAGGAGATTAATAATTCAGCACGCAAGGAACCAAAACATCCTCAAGTTCTGGCCAACTTGGGAAAGACTCCTGACTGAAATTCCAGCAGCTAGGTCATCCTAAAACTCTGCAATAAAGTCCTTCACACCACTTTTTCTGACCATTCATAATGGCTTTAAAGTAGACTATGGCACTGCCTGCACTAGAGGCTTGTACTGGCATAAGCTGTACTGATATGACCAGGACTAATTCTATAGCAAAGAGAAAGCCAGAATGTTCACATAAAAATTAGAAACAACACAGAAACAAGAGCTGACGGATAGCAAAACAGGTTTTGGCACGCCTCTCCATCACTGGATCAGCCAAGGGTGTATCTGTGTTTGTTATGTGGCTTCATCCCAATATCACTATGTTTACTAATAAAATAAAAATCACAACCTGAACTGGCATGTAAGTCTTGACTAAATCCTTGAATTAAAATACAAAATGGGGTGCAGCATCAGCCTTTTTCAAAAGCTCTGTGTTGTCCAACTGAAACAGTTTAACAAGCAGGACTGGAAAAGGAAGTGTCAGTTTTGGAAACTACAAAGATCAGCACGTCTCCAATATGGTATATCTGGCAAACTGCTGTGCAGTAAAATTAAGCATGACACATAACTGCTGAAGCAGTCTCGGGCCAAAACTCACGATTCTTACTCATCTCACACTAAAACAAAACTCTGTAATTGAAATGATGGCAAGAAGCTTATCTGCCTGGGAACAGTAGGGCTTGGCTCATGCAATATATATATCTGTATGTTCTGTTGGTAGCTAGGCTGCAGACCACACAAGTAATTTGAGGTTTTATTTCTTTGGTAGAAGTATGCATGTTTGGGTGGAGAACAGAAGCAGATGGAACCAAAGCGATCGCTGTCAGGTCGTATGTTCCTTAGAGTATCTGTCTGCATATAGACACAAACACCCTCCCCATGTACTGCACTTTCTTCTGGTAGCACCTACTACCCTAAGAGCTCAGGATCAAGGCAGTATTACATGAAATCCTACACCAACAGCAGCAGGATGGCCTTGTGTCCCTGTATCACTAAGGGAAGAACAGGACTGTTCAAATTCTCTTGACCAGCTTTGGAACAGTCTGCAAGGAACAAGCAAAAAAAGCCAGTAGCTCAAATCCTGTTCAATTAGGTTACACTAAAACGGCAGGGACTCATTTTATCAAAAATGGAAACAGAAATTCCTTAAATCTATGGCGCAGGGATATCAGCCTCTCATGCTTGCCATGGTATTGGTTATGTGTTCAAAGGCCTTTCACCTTGTGCTGGCTTGGGCTTAATTGCTGTAGTTTTAGATCCGCTTTAAATGCTGAACCAACAGTGGTCATTTCAAGGATTGATTGAGCTACAGAATAAACAAGTGGGACTGTAATTGTACCCATGGAGGTACCAGGAGTGTGCACACACCCCAACCTTGACCTCACAATACTTCCCCCACTGGGCAAGCTCTCCTGGCTGCATTCTGGATCTCGGCAGCAGTCATGCCATGAGTCGGCTTGGTTGCTGCACTGAAAGGAATAGGGAACAGAAAAATACCTCAATGATCTCAAAAGTGTTTCTTCTTGTTTCTGTTTGTGGGACAGTGCTGCTCTCAGTGACAGTTCTAAAGGAGTTACACTTTACCTTTCGGCTGTGTAGTAATCTAAAAGAGAGCACATTCAAAGTGGTACAAGTGGGTTTTTCTCCTTCTGTCTTCATCCAGAGAAATCTCTATTCAGAACACCCTGAGCAATTTTCTTACCTTCTTAACATGGTGTAGCTCACATGCTGTGGGCTCCTTTCAGGTCCATTTTTCATAACTCTGACTAACAACAAAACTGACAGGATGTCAACAGGAGGAAGAGAAACAAACAGATTAGATAATCTATTTAATATCCTCCTGGTGAGCTCACCAGGTCTAAATAGCAGTGTTTTTTAGCAGGTATAACCTCGATCTAAAAGCTGCAAACTGTTTTCCATTGGAAATAAGTTCATGGTCCAATCTGTCACCATGGAAGTTGGATCTTGCAGGGAGCACATGGCAAGGAAGCTGACAGGAGAGAGATAACAGCATGAGGTTGTATAATTGCTCCCTGCTAATAGGGGAGTAAACAAAAAATGATGTTTTCCTTTATATGGAAAGGTCATGACATGTCACTGAACACACCAGCAGAAGAGTGGAGTTCTGAAAGGGCTTCCTTAGACAGTGATGGAGACTGAAACTCCCGGTCACAGTGCTTCCAGTAACACGATTCCATGCAATGTCAAGGGTTTAGCTTCAAGGAACAAAGATCCTTTTCAGTTCATCTTATGGGGAGAAAAAATCCTGTCTTTCAGAACACTTTAGACCAGTTTCCATATAAATAAATGGAGGTTCATTACCACAGGAGCAACTCCCTTTAGATGGTTTAATACTCTTAAATGCCAGAGGAAGCCCAGCTTGGATGTAATGTGGCTGCAGGCTGGCACAATAAGCATATTTAGCTTTCTCCAGCTAGCTAATTTCACCACAGAATTTTTGCATAGTTTAAAATAAAAAGACATTACAAAAATCTTTTAATTAGGGTAACTGATGTTCTGTGACCACAAAACCCACAGGTTTCAAAAGAACATGCAGACCTCTTTGGATGTATAAGGGAAAAAAAAAATCCAGCATGTGCTCTCCAGGGAAAGTCCTTTCTGGCAATTTAACTTCAAAAAACCAAGATCAAGACTTTAAAGGAGCACAGGGAAGCCATCACCCACAGCCTTCTCGATGGAACAGCCTTATCTACAAAAAGATAAGATTATTCTGCAATATCTGAAGTGGATATTCAAAGGAAATAGAACAGAAAGATTTGAAAAATTATTTTCATTTGCTTCAATAATGAAAAGATCAAAAACAATGAGGATCTCTGAGGTGACCCTTGAAGGCCAGGAGCTGTAGTGGGAGCTTCTGCTGCTACCACAAGAGAATCCTGCTCACCTGACAGTTCAGACAATCTGTAGGAAATGGAAGGTCCATTATGAAATGGATGTCTGCCTTTGGCCCCTCTATGTGTCCTCTTTGCCAAACAGAGCTGCACTCCATACAGGGACCCTGGATCCTGGGAGGAGAAACAACTGGTGGAACAAAGGAGATGATTTAAAGTAACACTGGTTTTTTGTAATATGTGATGGCCACACATCAGCTTCTGGATGTTCTAAGGAAATGACAATCTGAGATTTTCTTATCCCTTGTAGCCTGTCCTCAGTGTCTGCTGAAGGGTAAGAAATTCAGGGTCATCTGGGGGTGTGTTAACATCTCTGACCTTTGATGAGATCAAGGTCTCTAGGAAGGTACAGTTCAGCCTCTGCCCCAACAACCCAAATCTCATCTTGTCTTTTGGCTAAGACTGTGGGATAGGCTGCAATGAAACTCTTGTGTCTTCACCAGCATCCCCTGTCCTTTGCTGCCCTGAGTTTCCACTTCTATTCCCCCTGTGATTAGGCAGCTGCCATCAACCCAAGAGACCAAGAGGTACTGACTGTAGAAGAGAGCAAAAACCAGAAGGCCCAGAAGGCAAAAAAACTTTTGCTTGAAACTCTCATAATGAGGCATAACCCCACTTCTTTCACCTGCAAGGGAAAATGCTATGAGATCGAATCAGGACACAAGATGAAGTGAATTCAGGAGGCTGGCAAGAGCCAGCTTCGTGTTCCACACAGCTCAGAGATGGTTCCCTGCGATGTGCTCCACTGGTGGCCTGCTGCAGGAAGGCAGAGCATGGGGAGCTCGCATTTTCCTCTAAATTCCCAAAGAGCCCAGAATCAATGAACTTGAACAATGGAACAGTATTCCTCCAACTGGTTCCAGTGGGAAAGGCTGCCTAGCAGAAACCTGTCTGAAATGGAAGCATACCCAGCATTTTCAGAGGACAGTGTTTGGAAAACATTAATGATTACATTAATTTTTATTGCTAATGAGGAGATTATAAAAATAAATGCCTTTCACATAGGCTTAGGAGCTAACCACTCTCCTTCTCAGCCACAATGGAAACCGCTCAGACCTTTCCATCTTTAGGGCATACCCCAAACCCCATCAATTTGTCAGCTGGTTTCTGGAGGCATCTGAAGCATGGGGAAACTTGGTTAATTATTCTTGCTGAACAGCTCTCCTCCCTTCTCCTCTTTGGATAGAATTTGTCATCATTTTTGCTATACTGTTGTTTTCTTTGCTACAGTTTTTGCTTGTGATGCCTGCTGGCATGATTCAAACATTGAAGACATTTTTTTAAAATGCTGAAAGGAAACTAATAATCATAAATAAATAATTCTTTAATTTCTCTGAGGAGTTGTCCAGCAAAAGGAGAGAAATTGCTGAAGTAGTTCAAATGTACAAAATAAGACAGGAGGAAGAAAAATGCACTGCAGAATGTCCCTCCAGGCTTTCTTTCCATGACCCATTGCAATAAAACCAGAGAAAATAAAAGAGGAAAAAATCTGATTTTTCATTTATACTGTGAAGGTGTTCTACCCAAGTCCAAATTTAGTCTTGTTGTATATGATAGAAAGCAAACAGAACCCCAAGATCCCTTTTGGCTTATGCCTTTACAGACTGTGTTTGCAGCCAAGGCACCAAGAGGACAAAGCCACTGTGGATTTGAGGGGAAAATAAAGCAACTGAAATACAGAGATGCTGCTGTGAAAGTCCTCTGATGTAAAGGTGATAAGGAACATGCATTACTTTTACTTCACTTGATATAGTTAGTCAATACATTTTTCTTGTTTCCTACAGTAATTATCACTTTCAACTTAGCAAAAAAAAAAAAAAAAATTAGGCAGAAGTCAGAAGTAAAAACAGTCTTTTGCTGGAAGACTTCTACTATTTCCCATTATTCAGTGGGGCATCTGTTTAGCTCCCTGCTTCAGGATGAGCAGGGATAGTACATGGGTTAAGCTGAAAAGACATTAAGGAGTCAGGGACATGAAACAAAAACATACTTCTCTGACAGCTGGAAACTATTATATTTATTTTTTTTTAGTTTTTGGTTATCAAATCTTAAATTCTATGTAATGCAGATTTTATGGCACTCAACTTCCAGTAATAAAGATTTTTTTTTTACCTGTAAAACAGTTTGTGTTATCCTTGACTTACACCCTCCAATATGTCTCATTCCAGTTTAATTCTTCCATGTCAATCCCCTGTTTTTTTACCCAACTGACAGCTCAGACAAACACATGAAGTTGAAATGCTAAGACCTTAGGACTGACACACAATACAAGCAAAACAGCACCATAACAGATATATAAAGGCTGAACTAAAATGAGAATTTAATGGACTTTTTTTTGAATTACAACAAATTCTTCTACACAGGACTAAGGTTATACACAGATGACCACAAGAAATTGAGTCACTGTAAAACAACAAGAAACAACCAAGCTGCAGTAACATATTGTTTTCTCACAGTGTGCCCCTCTGGAGAAGCAAAAGGAGCTTGAGTCACATGTGTACATTTGGAATTTAAGCTAACTTGTTTGCCTTTAGAAGTGAGGCAGGTTAAAATGTGGCTTTAAATTCCCAAGGGAGCTGAAGCAGCCTCAACAGAAAGCCAGTGAAGCACTGAATGAGGAGGTTCTGCTATTGCCTCATTATTTAAAAAACCCCTTTATTTAAAAGGTTTGCTTACCTGCAGTCTTTACATGTGTGAGCTCTTAGAGGGCTCTTCATTTGTATTTATATGTGTGCCCATGGCTTCAAAAACAGTGAAGAATTACTGCAGTAACAAAGGATCTTCTTGTCACCTGAAGGCAATGGACTATTGTCTTTCCCTTTGGAGAATGATGGCTTACAAAAATCAGCCCGAAGTGAACAAAGCAAATAAGCCAAAATAATTAATACGTGCCTTCCCTGACTCAGGAGCTGCTTTCTCATTTTGCTCAAGTTCTCCCAGCCCTATGTTGTTCTGATGACTTTTTCCATCTACTCAGGGCCCAGATCTCACTACTGAATTTCAAAAAGGATAGCAAAGACACTTTGGAGAGCACATTTAATTCTGCATGTCTCTCACTGAGATGGCTGTTATGGTTTGTGTTGAACAATTTTTCATTCCTTTACTGGACAACACAGACTGAAGAAATTCCAAACTGGTAAGAAGACCAGGGCCATCCCAAAACTAGTTTTATACCCTGCTTAAGAAACCTAAAGTAGTTTCTCAAAAAAATTCAGGAAGACACTCAATCTCTTGTGCTAAATGTGCACTCTTTAAAATACATGCAGCGCTCTCTCTTCTTACTGGCATGAACAACTTCTATAAAAATGTAAATTAATATTTCAAGCTTCCAGAAGGTTTGTCAAAATAAACAATGAAGTTGTTTACTATAAATTTGCAGGAGTTATCTGCAGCTTACATTATGTTCATTCAATGTTTATAAAATCATACTATTTAAAAATTATTGCACTTAATTGCTACATCTTATAACCACTGTAATCAAATTAACACCAGATTTATTCTTCAAGTGCCACTGAGCTATTTTAAGTATTCTAAGTAGGTGCAATAAAACAAACCATGTATG
Source organism: Onychostruthus taczanowskii (assembly GCF_017590055.1). Taxonomy (NCBI): domain Eukaryota; kingdom Metazoa; phylum Chordata; class Aves; order Passeriformes; family Passeridae; genus Onychostruthus; species Onychostruthus taczanowskii. Next base: position 1,618,655 of record NW_024497629.1, read on the forward strand.
AGGACACTGATCAAGCAGTAGGATATTCTGGGTAAGAACAATAACAATCAAGAAAGAAAATAAGGCAGGTGAAGCAGACAATAGCAGCCAACTTACTTTTTGCATTGCCTGAAAAGGGAATCATCCAAATCTGATGGTATAAAAAATAACATTTCTGCCATTGTTGAATTCTGAAGCTTACAGAATTCATGTAAGAGAATTCTTTGCACCCTGAAGTTGGAAGGAAAACGTTCCCATTCACAGAATTAAGTGATTTGCTGAATTACAGAGTTTTGTGCAGCATAATCTCAGTTTTCATTCATTACAGTGCATGATAGTGTTTCTACTGTGAAAAATATTCTTCAGGAACCCTTCGAAAGATCCTGCAACCTTTCCATAAATGCACCTCTATTAAGGCTACGAACAGGTGTAGTCAAGGTACAGAGTCATTCTTCCTACCCTGCCACAACAGCTCAGCCTCTCAGGGTCTCTCTGTGCTTACCCAAACATGTGGGATGAAATCCTGACTTCTGCCAAGTCACTGAGTCCAGCTGGGCTGGGACTGCACTTCTGCAGGTAAGGGCTGGCTTTTGTCTTAGCCTGAACACACTGCATGAACACAAAAATATATAAATATATAAATCCTTACAGAGTCTTCAACCCATCCTAAACCATCCCAAAAGTTCACCAGCCTTACACACCACACCTCTCTGCACAGCTCCCAGCAGAGCATTCAGCACAGCCTCATGTTTGGTACAGGCACAGCTGAAGTCCAAGATCTGTGTGCACTGGTACATCTTCATTAATTCTGAGCATGGGGGCTGGCTTGGGGAGTTTATTTGGTTTGCTACCTTTTTTAACTTGCTCTTGGATTTCTTGTGATTGTATTTGTTGCTGTGTTTGCTTACACTAGAAAATGCAAGCGGAAGAAATGCACCTTGCTCGGCAGGCAGGATACAAATGACCTGATGTGTACTGCTAAGGGGGCATCACCTCCCAGCTCTGCCAGCAAATCCAGCCTCACTGATGAAATAGAAGTAATATCCTTCAGAGCTACCTCCAGCTTTTAACTCTACCCACATAAAGGTCTGAATCCACACATGATGACCTTTAACTTTTTGAGTAGTGCTGAAGTGAAGGTATATTACTGCTAAATAAATATGCAAGGCAAAAGTTCTCTGTGCATTTGCAGTAAACACCCTCTGCCCAATGCTGCTCCTGCAAACACAGGATATCTTCTCCATCTCCTTGTTTGCTTTGCATTATACAAACAAGCATATACCCTTCCCAGAGGTTCACTAGATGCTATCTTACCTATGCAAGTGCATTTGCAAAAAGGGCAGACAAATTCCAGCAGAGCTATGCTTGTCAGTGGGAGCTTGAGGGGCATTTTTTTCCAAACATTTATGTGTACACTGCATTTTTCCAAAACAAAACACGTTAGAGGGTTTAAGGACAGAAAGATGTTTGTTGAAGTGCTGCTCCTTCTACAAGCAAAACCATAAATATTCACAGAAAAAGGAAAACATCTGGAGTGGACTTGTATCAGACTTCTCCATCCTGCAACTGATGGAAATGTGCGAGCAAATGTATTTTTAAATACAACCATTCTGAATTATTCTTATTTGCTAGGGAATTAGCACTGTGTCAGCACCCCCTCAGGCAGTACTGGGGTCACCCAGTTTGGGTTTGTGGGGTCATATAAAATCTTTAAGTGGGGATCTCTTTCTACCAACCTAAGGCAGATCACAAGTACCAAAGACCAACATTCTCCTTAGCCTTAATGCCAGGTTTCTCTACTACAGCATGTGATTACAGAGGATCCCAAATGCAAGTTTGGGATGAACAGTTTGTAGTATGTATTTTTTTTATGCCTGACTTTAAAATACTTGTTTGTCTCTTGGTTACCATGGTGCTTTCTGTAGATTACTTCATACGAGGCATCCTTAATTACAAATCACACTCTGCAGCAGGCAGGGAATCCAGAAATCATGTTGACAATAAGCAAATAAATCAACAAGGGCATCTTATCAGAAAAGAACCTCACAGCCCTCATGTATAAGACAGTGGTTTTGTGAAGACTATCATAAGAACTTTTTAAAGATGGGTGTACCTTTGGAAAGAACCTGGTGATGAGAAAGAACTTTAGGATCCTGGTAACGCTGAATTATTCAGAAGGGGATGATGCACTGGATATATTACTAGAAGTATAAACTGTCTTTTCTTTCAGCAATGAAAAATAAGCCTCCAATTTAAACCTCAAAAAAAAAAAAAAAAAAAAAACAACCCCAAACCAATGAAAAAAAGCTCAAGAAACAAAAACCAAACCTCCCCTAAAATATCCATATATAAGCAGTTTGTGTTTCTACAACAATTACAAAAACATTAATAGGTGTAAAACTGTACTTCTTAGAGGGTATCAACCACCAGTGTTTGCAGTGCTAAGGATTATGCAAGTTCTTCCTCAGATGCATATTTGAAAACACTTTTATTTGGATACAGACTTTCCATATTATAACTGCTTGATTACATTTACACAAATGCTAAGATGTTTTATGCATGTTTTTATTTGATGCTATAAACAATTTTTAATATGAGGCATCTAAGCATAAAACATTGTGTGAACTGGGAAACTAAGACAAGGGACTAAGAAGACAAGGAACTAAGACTGCAAGGAGATGTAAGGAAAAGTGATATTAAAATACTGAATAAATAGTTGAGTTGAAATGTGGAGAATTTAGGCATCTTACTTTCAGAGATGCATGCTTAACTCTTGGGAACAGGAGTGGGGTTTGAGTTACTCCTGACAGAACTACAAGGATAACTCTGAAAACATCCTGATTAAAACAAAAGCTGGAAAGTTTTCCACTGAAGGAACAAAAGCAATCCCAACCCTGCTGATGACTCACCCTCCCAAACCATATCCAGAAGTGGAAAAAGCTTGTGAACCAAACCTGAGGGAGAGGAAGGGCATGGCTAGGTCTGAATCCAACCAACACCCTGAAAAGTGACTCTGCAGCAGAAGTTCCCTCTGAACTGAGGCAGGGAAAAGCAGATGCCTCCTCAGAGCTTTCCTTGCTTGGCTCCTTCCAAGCAAATCTTCTGCAGCAAGAAACTCTCAGAACAGAAGACCCAGTGGTGTTACCAGGAATCAGCAAGTCCAGCACTTCTGCACCTCCTTAGGAGCACTTCGGCTTCAGCATCACTGGTGAGAAGGCACTTACCAAGGTACTTCTGCTTAGTTTGGGTTTTCTTTGCTTCCTCTTCCCCCCTCGCCCCCCTTTTTAACAGCTTTGTAAGCTCCAATAAACCATCTACTTTTAATTTCTTTTTCACTGCTTTTATAATGGCATATGAAATATCTTTGCAATTTAACAGAGTAGCAGCTTTTGTTATTCTCTGTCAAATCCCAGGCTGCACAGACTATTACTTCTCAGAGAGGGAAGAAGAGCAGGACCTATTGAAAAATAAGATTATTAGCATTAGCACATTGACTATGACAAAGGCTTCTTTCGGTGCTTCCCTCAAAAAAAGTTCCTTCAGTCTCTGTAAGTTAGCTTACATCTACATGTTTATAAACTGATTAAAAAAGAGAAGTTCTGCAATGAAATTTAATCTGGGTTAAACTAAAGTTGATTAAGAAAATATTGACCCAAAGGAAAAAACAAAGTGAAATTCCATTGTCATTCTTAACTAAATTAATAACTGTGAGTTATTCTGAGGTGGCATTAATTGCTGATTTTAGAAATAAGATACTTCAATCTAATAAAAGTTAATTTGGACTCTGCTTAAGGTATAATCTCTACTGGAGAATTTTTAATAAAGAGACGTGAATTGTCTCCAATGAAGAAATGGGAATGCAACAAACTTCTGATATTCCAATTGAAAATCCTTTTCCTTCCTTTTTTAATAACAAAAAGCCATGCTTCAGCCTGTGATGAATCTGCTATGCTTCAGCCAGTGAGTCACCAGAAGGAAAAACAGAAATGTGAGTGATAAACAGTATGAATTACAACTTTTAATTATAACCAGTAGGGATAATTATTAACATTTAGTCAACCACATCTCCTGCCTCTGGACAATGAATATCCAGAGCAGTGCTCTAAGGGGCTTAATCATGGGGAGCTCAGCAGCAGAGAAGCTCCTCATATCTCACAGCACCTTCCTTGCAGAGGGGACATTAACTGGAAGCTCAGATCAACAGTGAAAACAGAGTTTCCCATAGAAAATTCAGTTGAGACATTGGTTCTTCCACGCTCACTCACGATGAGGAGTAAGTCACTCCCTTGAGCACTCCGGATTTTCAGAGTGATAAATTCCACTGATCCAAGATGCAAGGTGGCTGTGAGGGCCACCCCTTGGTGCAAGCAGTGGAGTTGATACATCCTGCTAAAATGCGTATTTTTAGAGATGTGGGGCGCTGTGCTGTCTCTTGGGGATGTGGAGACATGGAAGGACTGAATATTAAACCAAAGGGTAGCAATGTTTATGTTAAGGGATGTAGAGCCTGCTGGCAAGCTGAATTAAAAGAAAAGTGGAGGCTATCAAGATTATTAATATTCAGGCTATGGAAACATTTTTGTAATCCAACCTCCTGACACACCTGCAAAGGTAGCTTTGATCTGATAAAGTGGAGAACAAGCATATGACCTGGAATAAATGTGAAATGGACTATCCTGGAGTATGACCAAAGCTGTAAATGATTGTTTTAATTTACATGGATGAGCAGCAGTAAACCTTCACAAATTTAAAAACAATACTTTATTAACAACGTGAACAAAAATGTAAAAGTTCAGTTGCTAGCAGCTATCCAGAATTACATGAGTAGCAGCAAAATAATTAAAACTACTTGTGTTTCAAAAATAATAAATACATGTCATGACCCTAAGCAGCAAAACAACATGAAAATCCATTTGGTAAGTAATTTCACTCTAATGATAACAAGTCACATACCTCAAAAAAGGAAAAGGAAAGAAAAAAAGAAAAAGAAAGAAGAAATTATTTACTACATAAATTACGAAAAGAAAATCAAAGAATGTAAAAAACTCGGTTGTGTCTGTACCCATTATTTTGCTTTAATTTCATCTAACTTTGTGAAAAGCCCCATGGGCTAGGGACATTAATTTCTTGCTTTTGCTGTTTTACTAATTCCTAATGGAGAATTACAAAAGTATTTCATGGGAAGAATTGGAATCATGGGAGGGAATGGGAGAGAAAATTGAAGAAAACTGCAGGATATCCAGAAAGCTAAAAATAAATTAGTATATTCTAAAAGCCTTTCAAAAAAAAAAAAAAAAAAGAAAAATGCCCATGTCACATACACAATCTGAGCTGATTTCAGCATCAGTGAGACAGAAAGAAAATAATCTAGAGGAATTTAAAAGCAACAAATCTCTAGGACCAGATGGAAATTATCCCTGGGTATTAGAGAAGATCAAGGAAGGAACTTTTGGGCTACTGGCAGACATCATGGAAAGGCTGATAAGTTCCAGATGGAATACAAAAATCAGTAAATATGGCACCAGATTACAAAGTGATACGGAATAACATTTTAGTGTGAAATTAGCAATAAATACGGTTTGTAACACGGCAGCATATCACAATTTTGACATAATTTGACAAGTCGCAACATAAGACACAGTGTCAGAAGCTATCAAAGCAAAACAAAACATATCTCCCAGGTGGTTTGCTGGGAGAAAAGCAGTTATTTCACTCCAAGTTTTCACACAGCACTTCCCAATTTCCTCCTGCCTAGGCTGGCAGTGTATTAAAGTGTTACTGCTTTCAACATGGCTTGGGGTCCAAATGTGATCCCAGCTGTGCTGGGCACTGGCACAGCACTGCAGGAGGCCACCCAAATCCAGGGACCTTACATCCTAAATGGGTGAGATGGACAACTCCCAGGAGGAGGTGCCAATGCCAGAAGTCAGGCAAATTTTTCAAGGTTACAGAGCTGGTTTGAGGAAAAGAACTCTTATTTTCTCAGTCTGGATGACTGTACCCAAGTGTCACTGCCTATGTGAGCATTCAATGACAGCCCTTCACTTCCTCCTTTTTCAGAACTATAATCGTATCTCACTTCTGGCACTCTTTCCACCTTAGCAACTTCTACTTCTGAACCAGAAGAAAGATGGTATATGGAATAATATTCCCATCTTTTTAGTTTCTCCCTTGCAAAATAGCACCCAGAAATCTGCCTTATTTTTCTCCTGCTGACTTCCCCATCTCTCCCTCTGCTCATCACTTGCCATGGTCCCTGGTAGCATGACAATGTCACAGCTTCCACTCCTCCTCCCATCAAGGACAAACTCTCAAACAACACCATCCTCAAAGGCACATTTGATTAATTCACTGCAGTCTGTAACAGAATTTATGTGATGTTCAGCTGAGGGGCACACATGTAAAAGGACTACAAGCACATGGGTAAATAAGTAATCAAGAAACACAGCAATTTCCTCTACTCCAGTATTTGAAAGTGGGAAACTTTGACTTGGATTTCATTTCCTAGCATGTGAATGAAGTGTCCCAGGCATGTTGTTCCCAAAGCTCCCTCTCTGGTCAGTCATGGGATGGGTCAGACCTTTGCAGGGCACCTCCTGATTATATGGGGATCATCCTAACTTTGGCACCTTGTTAAAGTGTCTAATTAAAGGGGATACACCTGAGTCTTTAAAAGCATACTGTGAAATTCACACCATAGTATGATATGAATCATAGAGAAAAGCATAAAAAATAGACTGGAAGCAATTATTCCCTGCCATGATAACCATGGGGTATAGATGTTTCATCCTAACCCTCTACTCTAGGTTGTGATTAATGCCATATCTAAAAAAAAAAAAAAAAAGTTAAGGACTTCAGTGCTTGGCAGCAGAAAGAGGGACAATGAAGAAGAATCATAAAGTTTTTATGAAACAAAGTTTGACAGAAATATAAAGCAATGCACTGCGGTCTCTGAATAGGAAACACATGTCAAAAATAAATGGAATTGAACTTGACCACAAGAAGGACTTTGAAAGCACCCTGGAGGAATAGCAGAATTCACTCCTGCAAACACCATGGCAGTGTTAGGAAGAGTCAAACAGCAGAGTGACCGGGAGGCAGAGGGCTGAGGCACCAATGTCAGATGCAAAATAAAAGCCAAAAAAAGCACTCCATCACAAAAAAGCACACTCAGAATAATATTATGGACTGCATTTAATATGCAAGAAGGAATCCAGAGTTAAGGCTTATAGTCCTGCTCTCAAATCAGCTGGAAGTCACATTTTTCAAGTTACTAATTTTGGGACAGAAGAAGGTAAGATATGAACCCTAATGAAGTGAATTCATAGTAACACTGATGACACCTTATCTCTGTGACCTAGCAGGTTTCTCTCTGTCTCTTCTAATGGAAGAAGCTGTATCATAAAACTCCACACTACCAAGACAAGACCTTCTGATCAATCATCATCCTCCCCTGGATCTGCCAAGTCCTAGCCTTGTTTGCAGTCTAAAACCTTCCTCTTTCCCTTCCCAAAAATGTTTTAACTGATGTTAAGGTACAAGAGAGAACAAAGCTGCTTTCAGGATTAAAGAACAGAATCTATGAAAATCACTCCAAGAAGCTTAATTCATGTAGCTGAGGAAATAAATGAAAGATATAATAAATCTACTTAATTAAAAAAGTCTTAAGTCCCAGTCCTGAACCATTTGAAGACACTAGAAAACATAAAAGGAATATATAGGAATCAATCAACCTGATAATAAACAGAACTGTGATCTGCATAAAAATGTCTTTTTCAATGATGACAAAGTAAAGAAATTGTGACTGACTGAAAGGAAAATGCAGAGGTTAGGTTGCACCAAACCCCTCTTCTCTCTTTCCACAGGAAATGTAGGGAACTTGTTCAACTGCAACAAGAAATGTTTGATGGAAAGAAAAAAACAAAAACAAAAACAAAAACAAAAAACAAACCCTCCACAGTTATCAGGGGGCTCTGGAAAAGTGAAATGTCCATGTGGAAAGAAAAGTTACAGCTTCAAGATCTACCACATCTACTTTCAATGCTTTTTAGCTGCATTGGTAAAAATAAAATCACAAGCAGCCATCTCTAAAATGTTTTAAGTTTGTGACTCCATTAGAAACACTGAAGTACTGCATCAGGACTAATGTATTACAGACTGGTAAAATGTTCGGTGTCTCATGTCAGTGCATCATAAATTTTACTTAGTTACAGGAGTCATTCTGAGCTTGGTTATGCTATGCAATATAAACTTTGCCTTTTCACAATGTGATGTTTATTTTTTGGGTATACAGACATATTTTCCATGCATTAAGCTTTAAGATATTCTTCACACTTCTCAATTAATGTATTTTATTAATTGCAGCTTTCTTGGGAGCCTGTAAATCTGGCAGCTGAACACGCTTATTTATTTTCCTTCAATGACCTCTGTGTAAGATTTGCTTAGTTTTCTCTCTGTCAAGCACCTTGGGATCCATATTTCAAGCTGGATACTTTTTTTTCTTATCTCTAGTTATTATTATTTGTTTGTTTGTATTACAGCAGCCTCTTACAATCCCAGCTGGGGCTAGACACACTAGGATACATAAGAAAGAGTACCTGCCTCAGGAGGGAGTCTCTAGCTCAAAAGAATTACAGAAAAATGAAGAGATGGGGAAAGATGGCACAAAAGGAGATGCACAGAGGTGCTGTGACTTGCCTCATGTGACACATACGTAAGAGCTGCATGGCCCCAACCTCTCCCATACCCACTGTGTGATGAACCTTCAACAGCATTAATTAATTAAAAGTAATTAATTTTAGACTTTCTCTGAAGTACATGTGAGGATGAAACTCAGCTTGGCTGCTCTATGACAGTGTGTCCTGCAAATCAACAGAAGAGGTACTATTAACCTGTACCCATGCATGAGAAAAATAATCACAGTGTCTTCACTTAACTGGTGATAAAAGTCCTTAATACTACCTATCCCGGTTACTATGGTTTTTGTCTCCATGAAAAATGTCTCAAACATGAGCCTTAGCCCACATTTCTCTCAGATCTGAGGTGGAGTTTCTGCATTTTCTTCAGCATCCACAAAACTGTCTACAGAAAATATGGGTGAGCAAAGTGAACAAAAGGACTGAAGTGAAAACAAAGAATAAAATAAATTTAAAAAAAACCCCCAATGTTGCATTGCCTAACCTTTTAGGTGACTACAGATACTAAAAACAATAATTAAGAGATGCTAGGACTGTACCATATTATCCTGCTCTGCTCCCTGCAGTACTTTTCTGGAGGTGCCACAGCTTTCCAGTGTAGAGTGACAGCAAAACTACAGGGAATTCTCCTGTTCTCCATCCTCCACTCACCTTCAGGGCATAGGGCAGCAGGGACCAGGCAGTCACTACACACTCTGAGTGACCTACAGCAACAGAAAGTGCTCCCTGCTGGGGAGCAGTTGGCTCAGAGCCCGGGGGACACTGCACAGCAGTCGTGGCTGCAGCTCAGGTGGCTGTGCCCACCACCAGCAACACCAACCAAGCGTCACAGGGATGGTCCAACACATCTTCTCTGTGGTCCTGTTTCTCCCTCCCAGTAAACTGGACTTTTAATATGAGGTCTTGGCCTCTATCTGAGCTGTTCCAGAGCCTTGTTCCTGAAAACTTGAAAGACTGAGCAAAGCTGTTGAATGAGGATGGCAGTCAACCACTCAGCTCATCAGGTGAAGACAATGGCCAGGCAGATGCAAAAGAGAATCCTGGCCCTCTCCAGGGCAGTAAAAAGCATCACTACTCACCCCACAGCTCCTGATGGAGGCTAAATTTCTTTGACCTTGTCATCACCAACAGGGATGACACCAAGGTAAACCAAACAAAGTAAATAAACAAACCCCACATCTCTGCAGAGCACATGCTCCCCAGCACTGCAGTGTCAGCTGCACAGGAGATAAAAGAGCAATTCACAGGCGAACTAAGTGACACAGGACTATGGATCTCTTTTAAAACTATCCTCAAATACATCAACAGTGAGATAAATTACAACCACGTGGGTTATGAATACATATTTAGCCTACCAGAAACAAATTTTATTTGTTTATTTGCTTAACCTTACAAAATACAGTGTGTCTTAGTCTCTAGCACAGCTGCAGTTTCTTAATAGTGTTTTGAACAATCTGCTAGATTCCTTCAAACATGCTTTTTCAATTCATTTAGCATCAGGCAAGAGGAAAATTGTATTTTATAGAAACTGTGATTTTTTTAATGGTGGTTTTTTTCATAGAGAAGGCCAGAAGGGACCTTTTGAAATTACCCAACATGACCTCTTGCATAATAGAAGCCACAGAACTCCCCTGAACTGATTGTTGTTTGATCTACAGTGTATCTGGTAAAGAAGCATCTAATCTTCATATAAAAATCAACAGTGATGGAGATTCAGTGCAAAAATCTCTTTATATGTTGACCTCTTGGTCAATTGTCCTCAGTGCTGAAAACTGAGACTTAATTTCTGAATTTATCTGCATTTGTCGAGGTTCAGTCTCTCAACACTCTGTTTGGCAGACATATTACTTTTGTTCCACAAGGATAACATGTGCATTGTTTATAACAAACAAGGCAGGCAGAAAAATGCATCTTCTCTCCAACAGCTATGACTAAATATGAATAAATTCCCAAGAGCTGACTCATTCCCACACTTCATTCAGGGCTGGTGCTAACAACTGCCTCCCTGGTATTGCCTGTCAAACGATCTGCTGCATCAAACTGAAGACGTGGCTCCACTGTGGTTGCAGTGCCTCTAAATCTGCTAACTCAGTCCTGGCTGCATCCCGGCCCTTACACATCAGGCTGATGGAGAAGGGAGGGAGGGATCTGGCTGTCTCACACCAAATGTGGACTCTGTGCCCTGTGGGCTGCAGAGCACAGCACACAGGAACAACCCAGGATGCTTTCTACAACTCAGCTCAAGGACTCTGGCAGCAGCCACACTTCAGCCATGCCCACAGACAGAGAGGAAACCTCGCTCCCTGCTCTCGACTCCTTCTGATTTCCCACTCCAGCTGCAGAAGCCCAAGGTCCTTCAGCCATGGGATGCAAGACCTGACTCTCCTGGCCATGGAGACTTCCACAGGCATGAATACATCAATACTGAGTGGAACTGGTCTGGCAAAGCTTCTTGGGAACACTTCCATCACTTTTGGAAAAAATATTATTAGTCACAAAATTGGTACCTAAATAGCAATATCCAGTACAACAATTAACAAGCTACAGTTAAGAACAGACCTTTGATCTTGGCCAAGAAACTCTTTTGTTCACTGCTCTAAAGAGATTCAAAATTAAGCCTGCCTTTACCCACTGCTTATCTTCAAGTGATAACTGCTCTCCTCTGCTGAGTTCAGAGTAATCTCCCCTCTATTGCTTTTATGCAATACTTTTCTGCTGTTTATTTTTCTTCTTTTTTTTTCCTTCGTTGGAAATCTATTTTATTTTCCAGGATTAAAAGAAGAACAGAAGGCTCTTATACATGACCTGACCAGAGTTCCAGTTTATTTCCCCAGAACCTACTGATGAATCACTAACACCTAAAGCAAAGCCCGACCTGGATCCTCTGTGCAGCCTTGGGCATTGGTGATTCATCAAGCCCTGCACAAGATGCAGCATCACTTTCAAGTCAGGACTTTACAAACGCAGAAAATGCTGTTTAAATAGTTTGCTTTAAAATGCACTTGAGAAGTTCAAGGCTACACAAATATGCTGCTAACAATCTGAAGCATTAAAGTATTATTCAAAAAAGGAAGTTATTTATTGAAGTGATTTCACTACACTGCTAAGGCACTGGCTGGCTAGTTTCAGCGAGGCTATTTCTCTTTGTGGATGTGCTGGTTTATAAATCACTCATTCATTGTGAATCCTGCTGGATACCAGAGGAATCCTATTTAAGCTTCTGGTAAGCAATTTGCTTGGTTTACTAAATTTTCCAGTCACGCGTCTATGCAAAAGCCGCTTTCGCTTCCCACTCGAATCCTCCTCCCTGCCCGCTATTTGTCTTTGCCACATCTGTGTTTATTGTGCGGCACAGGTGATGCCATGCCCAGGATCTGCCTGATAACCGCTACACATCCTGGCTGCCTCTCAAGGCTGACCTGCCAATCAGGCTGCCAAATTTTTTCATTCATTTCAGGCCACGTGAGCCAAACCCCAGCAGAAAGACAGGCGGGAGGAAGGCAGTGCCTTGCTGCAGCCTCTGCTCTGCCTGGAGGGCAGCTTCACCCAGCCGTGGCTGGCTCCGGCTGCGGCGCGTCCCAGAGCGCGCCAGGCGAAGCCTTGGAAGTGCACTGCGGCCAAACTTCCAGTTTACTACTTTGGTTTTCTCCTCATGCCGTGTGCTTCAGTGTTGACAGTTAACTCGCATTTAAAACAACCCTGTGCAACAGAGCTGTCAGCTGGAAATGTATCTGAGCCACACAGACCCTTTAAAATTCTTCTCTGGCTGAAGGGACATCAGTCAGCCAGGAAAGACCCTTACCTCTGGGTTAGGAGTCCGAGGGAGATACATAGCATAACTTTTTTTTTTTTCTTTTGGAGTGGGTTTTTTTATTCCAGTGTGACTATGCAGAAAAGCTTGAAAGCAAAGAAAATCAGGCAAATGGAAGGGAGAACACGGACTGTGCACCTGGGAGAAGGCTCTGCTCTGAGCCCACCACCTTCACCCAAATGCTGGTAACCAGCTCCAAGCCTGCTGATGGGGTTTGAGACAGCTGGGCCTTCTTCAAGGGTCATTATTTTACTGAATGGGGACATCTTCAACCCTCTTAACATAGTCTATCCCTGCAGTCAGCCTTCAGCCAGGATTCACACGTATAACCCCAAAGTAAGAAACTTGCAAAAGGCATCTTGTTTGAGAAAGCAGCCCAGAAACTAGAGAAAACTCTTCAAGCAAGCTTTTGTCCGTGTACTAGAAGACACGTGGACATCTACTACAAACCAGACTGGCCACATCAGTAATTAAATATAGGTTTTTCCCCCTCCAATTTTACCTAGCTGAAAACAGTTTGATAAAGCTCTTTATGAATAATCAACAGCAACAACATTAACCCTTCAAGCTATAAATAAAATAAAAGAAGACTATAGAGATTCCTCTGACACACACGTATGCACGCACACAAGCCACTTGGGAAAGACAAACTAAGACAAAACCAGAATGTAGCCATTTCTCTGTAAGAACATAACTGCAATAAAAAAAAAAAAAAAAGAAAAAAAGAAAAAAAGAGAGAGAATGTAATACAGGGAAACAACAGGAACACCTCCAGCTATCTTTCACGTCAGATCTTGTCTTGTCCAGATACAACAGGTGGCCTCACACTTATCATCAAGCATCCTGTAACCTTCCCTGACGTCCCATCCCAGCCCCGTCAGGCAGCAGTTTAATACAAACCAGCACTGACAGACACTGTGGGCATTTGCTGAATGCAACGGGAGGCTCTCTGGAGCGTCTGATCTGCTTACATCAGGGTTCTGTGCTCTGATTATTACTTCTCGTTGCCTCATCTACACTTTCTGAAGATTTAGGAATAGAAGCAAACTCCTGAACCCTCAGGATAAAAAACTCTTGTTAAGCTAGAAAAAGAGAAAATTCTCATAGCAAATTGTTGATGGTGCTTTTTGCCTGTTTGCTTTTGAACATTCTTTTCTCCATCAAAACACAGGGTGAGATAATAACTGGGTCTGATTTTTAGTATTTCCAACTATTTGGCTTATTTTAGATGTCTATTTGATAGGTCAGTGTAGAGTTGACCTATTCCCATATCAAACCCCACATGATGCCCCATGAATCTGACCTGACGGAAATCAGCTCCCCATGGTTTTCCTGTCAACATTATGTTAATTTACCAAGCTTATCTCTAAGAATCACTGAAAATTTCCAAATGTGAAACACTCTTTTATTCCCTGTTCACCAATTACATTCCAGACCACTGCAGCTCCACACAGCATGGACTATGCAGCACAACAGGAGCTCTGCCAGTAAACTAAAATATTCATGAGATGTAGGGTTGTGCAGGACTATTAACATGACTTGCTTCTCATTTAGCACACCACTGGGCTGTACTGATGGCAATGTCACCACTTCCAGATGACTCTTCCAGGAGCCAGCAAACAAGGCAAGGAGGGAAGAAAGCCTCCATGTGCAATCACAGGGCTCAGGGAGAAGAGTGAATGGAGATAGGTGTGTGGGAATATTTAATGGATGTCTCCTCCTCTTGGTACTTGCAGACCTGCAGACATGGATCACCTTAAACCCAGAAGAATAATCAATTCCCTACCTAAAAGCCAACAAAGACGATTAGAGGTGCTGAACACACAGCAGTGAGATGGTATCAGCGTTTTGAAGACTGCAGTGGCACAAAGAAATGCATCAGCAGGAAACACTGGGGGAAAAGCAAATGTCTATAAAAGTCACATTCTGCTGCAGATGTAATGGAGAAAAAATAAAACAACTGAACTGCTGGTTTCCCAGTTGGCAGGTATTTTAGAATCCAAATGGCCCTGAAAACTTACTAGAGTATAAAATTGCTGTAATTTAAAAGACTTCTAATTAAAAACCTATAACATTAACTTTTGGTCCTCTCCCAACCCCCTACTTCTTTTCTTTAAATATTTGCCTCACCAGTACAATAAAAATGAAATAAAAAAATGTATGCAAGGAACTACATCTGGCTGAAGACTTAGAAAGAGCAAAGTAAGACATGCCAGAAAATACACACAGGTTTACATTTACTCAAGACTGCTACAATGTACAGCAACCCAAAGCCTTAATTTTCCATGAAATCCACTATGTAATTTCTTCTTCACTCATTCCAGCTAAAATGTCATTAGCTTACCCAGTTCCCACTGGTAGTGTAGGATTGTCTCCTAATATGGGTTCTTCAGCAATAACCCACCCAATTCTGCAGTCATGAGTAATAGGACTCCCTCCACACTGCAGTAAAGCTCACTATTAGCATCTTTCCCCTTGGCTTGGACTGAAGTTGCCCCCTTTCCAGTTTTTCTGCCAATCCTCAAATTCCCACTACTCCTGGGGGGAATCTCTGTTGCCTCTCCGTGAAGGACCGCGCTGGCCACGGCCGATGGCTTGCGGAGGGGACACGTGGGTGCCTCAGTGCTGTGTGACTCACTCATCCCCAACCTGCTGACTGGCTGCATTTCTGCTGCCTCTGCAAAAGCCTTCACAATTTAGTACTAAATAAATTACCAGTGATGGAGGCTCAGCTGCCTATACTTTAATGTCTAATGCTGATTTAAGTGCCTGAGGTAACTCGCACATCTGCAGCAGCCTGGATGACACAGCGCAGGACCTACAGGAGATCTACACCCTTGTGAAGCTGAAGACCTGGTGGGTTTGCCTGCTGCATCTCTAATGCCTGCAGAAACTTGTTTTTAAGGAAACTGAGTCTCATCATTTCTTCTGAGGCAAAAGAAAAGTTTATTTCCAGTGAAAACCTCAACAGATTATCTCAGATTAATTAACAGATTATAATGTTGAGTATATGCTACACTAACCCAGAGCTCCTCAGACATACATGATGATACAGCCCACAGCTGAGATCAGCTACATTTACAGTCTGGAGAGTCATCACAGCTATACACTGCATCCCTTCTGGTGATTCATGGGGTTATTCCTCTGTTCACACTTATCCAACTCGTGTTGCATTGCCCTTTCTGACCTGTCCAGGCACATTGCCATTTATTAACACAACTGTATTACCAGCTCTTCAGTCTCACCTTCTAATGTCAGTCCTGCTACTTGGGAAAATATGGGACTGGCTGCTGTAAAAACAGTGCAGCAAGATGCCAATTTACTGTCTTTATTGCTCTGTCCACCTCAGTCCTGCACCAAACTTCTTGCTAGTCCCTTGTCTTTTCTGTATGAAAAACCACTGGATTTACCAGTGTTACAAGGATTACATACAAACTGCTTAATATTTTCATTTAGTGTTGCATTTTGATGGAAAGCTCTGAAGGTTAGATACTAAAGTCTGGGTCCAGAATAACCAGATGCCATATTCAGGTGCCTAAATAAATAGTATTCTCACCATCTCAACCTCATAACATCAAAGGCATCTAGAGTGGGATGCAACAAATAGTGCATTTCTACACAGCATAGATTTCTCTGTATCTCAGCAGATGGGCTTCCTCTGAGCTTCTCCCAGCCCCACTCTATTACTTTTGTAGCTTTCAGCAGTAATAAAATATTTTGATGAATCCCAGAGTGTAGGACTTGCTTGAATAATTTTCCATTTAAGAAATATTGACCATGCCCCTCAACCAGTTCAGCTGCCGTATGTAACGGGACAGGTACATTGAGATGTTTGTTTTAAGTGATTCTTCTAAAAGTCTGGGGTTTTCCCTATTGCACCAGCATTTTATTACCTGACAGTGTGCTGCACATGGACCCCTGCCATCATAGAATGGCTTTGGTTGGAAGGGACTTTAAAGATCATTTAGTTTCAATCCCCCTGTCATGGACAGGGACACCTTCCACTAGACAAGGCTGCTCTGCCTTTTGCCTCCATTGATAGAGATGGAATTACTAAGAACTATAAAGACAGTAAAAAACCCAACAGTCAGGACTTCACTTTTACACTGTTCTTTAAAACACAGATAGAAAGTGAATGAGAAATTACAGCTCAGGTAATTGCCTACAATCAAAAAGTAAAAAACTGACACTGATTAATCTGTTCACATTGTGGAAATGGTGACAGCACCAGGATAGAGGGCTAAATAATTCAGCTTAACTTGCAAGGTAACTTTCAAAAAAATCACATTGTAGAGTTTTTCATAAGACTCAAAGACTTAGTTCCCATGGCCAGAAATATGGACCAAGAAACAGATCTGCTTAACATCCAATTAAAAATATTGTCAAAAATCCCTCTAAATAAATCCAAGAAAGATCTGAATGGAAACAATGCAAAAAATGAGGCAAAAAGTCAAGCTCACAGACCTTCATCCCAAGCAACAAAAATTCAGAAGCAAAGTATTCTTAACTTTTACCTTTAGAGTAGCACCATTAATCCCTCATCCATCCTCCCCTCCTGCATCCAATGCCCAGTGGCTCATGCTCCCCTCTCCCAGCATCGTGTCCTGCATCTCTGTCAGAAGGGCTGAACTGGGAACCACAGACCACCCTACAAATATTCTGATGCTTGTTTCCAATCCCTTCTAGGCACTAATGATACTGGTGAAGATTTTAACCAGAAATGCTCTGAAACCAGAGCTTTAGAATTTCACTGCTGAAGATGTGCAGGACTGAGAACTGGAGATTATTTCTGTGGCTTCATCTTATATGGAAGGACACAGGAGTTTTGGACCATGTTTGCTTTATCCATGTTTTCCTGATCCAAGGAGAGTCCAGAACTCCATGTCAGGCATTTGGATTTCATGTACCATCTGTATGTATATTTATATGCACATATATATGTATGTCTCACAAAACCCAGCAAATTGAGATGAAAACTCCCAAAAGGCAAGAACCTCATTAAGTATCTGCAGCCCAGCAGGAAAGCTGGGGAAGGAGTGAGTCTCAAATCCTCCTGCACTTCATTTAGGGTTGTGTGGCTCTGCAGCCCCACTGTGGGATGGGAGCTCAGAGGCCCAGGTTTGTATCCTTGCTCTAGGAATACTGAATGTTGTTCAGAAACATTGCTGTGTTATAAAACAGCTCTGGAGAATTAGAAATGTAAGTCTGAATCTCCTCAAACTGAGGAGGCAACTGAAGTAGGTCTTCTATTTCATAAGCTACTGGTCTGATACTGCAGTTATTTTATAAAATTAAAGGATTTTTTTCGTACTGCTTCAGTACTTGTAACAATCTGGGGCTTGACTAGTGCACTGAGAACTTCTCTGCCTCTAACAAGAGCAGCCTGGCTGCTATCTACAGGGAAATGCTCCTCTCCAGGGCCCAGCAACTTGTGATGCCAGCTCTCTTACAAACCCTCGTTATTCAGATTGAGATAAACCCACCTCCCAGGCTTGCAGGTTCCCTGACGCATGCTGCTGTAATTGGATTTTTCACCTCCAAAGGACACATGCATCCTGGATTTGCAAGCTTCAGTCTGACTTTTAATAACTGAGACTGACTCTCACTGACTTGAGAGTGAAAACATCACAAGGACATTCTTGAAAGACCGAAAGTGCTATTCCACTATTTGTGAAGTCAAAACCGTATCTATAAAAAAATCAATATAACTCCCTAAAATTAAATGTACAATTAAAGCAAAATCCTTTCTTAATGTTGTACTACAAAGTTATGTGACATTTCAGTTTGACTGACTGAGGAACAATTCAATACTTTTACCTTTATTGTACTGTCCATAGGATCTGAACCCCAAAATTGCCCTGCAGGTCTGAAGCCTCACTCCCAGACTATATGTTTTGGCAGACAACCTTTTTCCTTCTTTTGTTTTAATAAAAGATAATTTGCTCTTGTTTTTGTTGTTGCTTGGTTGTTTTTTTTTTTGTTTGTTTTTGTTTTGTTTTGCTTGTAGCTGGGCTTACCTTCTTTTTGTCAAATGGAGGACATATCCCTTCATTCTTCTTCAGACCTTAGCTTTTTTCCTTTCCCTCTTACAAATAAGCAGAGCATCCACTGCCAGGTCTTGAAGGAAAAAGCTTCTCCAGAGAGCACACACCTGACCGCAGAGCAGAGATGATGAACCTGCCACTTGGAATCTCTATCCAAAATCCTCCTTCCCCACCATTTTTGAGTTTTAAGATCTCCTGGTGCTACACTGTTTCCAAAAAAAGACAGCTGCTGTTGACCTGAAGTCTTGTATTCAGATTTCTTTAAAACCCCCTTTTTTTTTGAAAGGCATACTCTGAGAAATGCCACTTTGTTGATTTTGGTAAAGGACCACTTGGTTTCCACATCCCAGACAAATTTAACTCTAAGGTAGGGACAGGCTTTGCACATACAGGTTTCTAGCTAAAGATATCAGGAGTATTCCAGATTTTCAAAAAGTAAGGCATCTTGCAGAGCTTGTAGTTACCCCTTTGGTTAGGCAGCAAGAAGATTTAGGGTTAAAACTTTGGATTTTGTTCTTTGAACTTCCCTCCCCCCATTCCCTTGGGAGCACCTTCTTTTATGGCTGAGTAGAAGTGACATGGCTACAAATGATTCCCAAAAGCCACCTCTGTTTTCATGCAAAAAAAGACAAATGTTTTCCAACCTCGATTGTTACAAGGAGTAACATGAAATGCAACCTGACCGTATTCCAAAGTCTCAGAAGCCATAAAGGAAACAAAAGCAACTCTAAATTTATTATGTTGTAAAAATCTTAAGACTTTGAGGACTTTGTCACAACATTGGAACATCTGGAGCTGGCAACACTAGAAATCACAAATGCTAACAGGATGAAAAATGTTATAAAACAGATAAGCAAGATGTACCTCAACAGGGCAGATGCTTGAGTGTTTTATAACTATGTAAACATTTCACTGTTATGAGCCTAGATGAGATTTGTCACGATCCTAAAGTCCGTATTTTTAGTGCTGTCACAATACACCTACCTATAAGGCTCTCAGAAGTTTGAATCTGAGACATGCCAAATACAGAGTAATAACAAGGCAAAATCCAAAAGCTGAATGAAGTGTTTTGAGCCCCAAACTACTCTACCTTGTATGGACCCTACACTCTTCTCACCATCAGCTCAGCAATGTCACCAAATGCCTTCACTGTCGCCTTCGGTGATGTGACGGTGCCTAAAGTGTCACACAGTGTGTTTTCACATCCCTCTCCTTGGGTACCCAGGTCTTGCAGAAATATCTACATGGGTGAACATATTGTCAGACACAAGGAATGGTTTCCCTGGTGCCCTGTTGTGGAATGATCCTCAAACACTCAGTGCAATCTGAGTAACTGTGCATTATGTTGACAGTTTGCAAAGTATAGTCCTAGTTATGTCACTGATAGTTAGATAAAATAATTGCTATGATTGAAAGAAATATTTAAGAACCGTGGAGGCAGGAAAAAAAATGGGAAGAAAATAGTATTATACCAATAAAAATGGTGGAACAAAAGGAAGAAATCAAATGTGGACATTTAGCAACTGAGGACCTTGACATTTGCAGTACACCTTGTAAAAAAATCGTGGTAAAGTGCTAAGTAGGATTAACACAGCAGTAAGATTAACACATCTTTCTCTAAGCATAATTTTAGATCCCAAGCAGTGCTGCAGCTACAGGAGTTTAATTTTCAGCCATTTTCCCTGCAAAGACTTTCACCCACTGATACTGGTTCATCTGGTCAGAGCATGGTGCTAACAATTGCAAGGTCACAGGAGTGATGCCTGTATGGGCCATTCACTTAGAGCTGGACTTCATGACCCTTGTGGGTTCCTTCCAACTCAGAATATTCTGTGATGCTGTGAGGTCACATCATCCAATAATCTAGCATTACAAGAACACAGCACTAATGCATGCACTGAAATCTCCAGGAAGAACAGCAAAAGGTTTAAGAACAAGAGTTTTCATGGCAAAAAAAAAAAAAAAACAAAAAACAAAAACAAAAACAAAACAAAACAAAAAACAAACAAAAAAACCACAAAAACCAAGGAAGAGAAATGTGTGTATATATATATATAAACATATATATAATTTGCTTCCCCCTCATTTCTGCAACTGACTCTATTCCAAATGAATCAGCTAAATATTTATCACTACTGCAAAATATATCTTCCACATGAAGACCTACTCAAATGAAAACCTTTCAAGACGGCATCAGAAGACATCACAGTACCTAGGTGGAAGACTGTGGTCCTTCAGTCATTTAAAGGTGCAGTTTTTATCAAGTGTTCTAGCTCTTCTAGATTCACGACCTAAGGCTGGAAGAACTCATAGGATCATTTGGAACTACCTGATTTCCCAATACCATCTCACTGCTCCTTAGAGTCACTCAGTATTGTTTGCAAGGTTTACATTTCTCCACTTCAGCTATTTTTCCATTTGTCAGCTCCAAAATAATCATCTTCCAATCTGCCTTAAGAAACTGAATAGACTGAAACACATTTTATGTCTTATTCTCCAGGCCTGGATAGTTTTTATGGTCCTCCTTAAGAACTGCTTTAGTATCTTTCCATCTTCTTCAGTCATGAATGTCAGAATTGGGCAGAGTATTTAAGCATCAGCCTTACTAATAGAATAGACTTTAATCAAACAACTTTCACTGCTTTTACTTGATATTTCTCCTTTTATACAACCAAGGTCTTTGCTGGCTCTCGTTAATTATACTATTACACTGACAGCTAATTTGGCGGTGATTATCTAGCAAGTTCTGATGCCCTTTCCTGAGGGCTTTAAGAACAAAGTCCTGGTGGTTTGAGCCATGAGATCCTAGGCACTGCCGGCTCCCAAATCCGTCCCATGGGTTAGCAAATAGAAGGTGTGCCCAAGCTTCAGCTGCAGCAGCTGAGCAGACCGGCTCTATGCAGAAAGATGGATTTCTGCTCTTAAACCAAACCCCAGCATGGGCAACCAAGCTGGACTTACATATCCTCACCCAGCAGTCCTTGCTCCAAGGGAATCCATGGTAAACGGGCAGACAGCTGAGGTAGTTCTGTTTAAAAAATGGTGCTACTGTGCCTCCCAGAGTTTAGAAACTCCTCCCAAAGTCTCCAAAGCCCAGAACCATATTTTTGCAAACAGAATCATCCCAAAGACATCACGGTGTCTTGGTTTCTTGCTGTCTTATTTTGTGTTCTCCTGGACCATGTGGCATTCCAGATTACATCCCTTTATTTTCTCAACTCCCTTCAGTGATCTGTATTTTTTTTCTAGCAATGGTGATGTATTACCAATCGATAACATTTGGTAGAATTTAAATCAATTTACCTTCATGCTGCTTAGCACAATTGTTTTTGCACTGTTTTAAAAATTCAAAACATTGGGCCAATGTTCTGTCTGACTGTTCAACGTACAAGTAAGGATGAAGCCTTGGAATCCCTTGTCACCTTTAATGTGTATATCCTCACAAGCTTGATATGGCTGCATTCCCCTCTCTTATGGGCACCAAAACAAAACACTGAAGTCCAGCTCCACAGCTGTCCACATCTAAAATTTAGGGAAATCAGGAGGCAATAGGTTTTCTCACATCCTGGATGTTTTGCCCAAGACTGAGACCTCTGTGAAGGACATGTTCAAGAGGTAAACACAAACCCCTCAGATCTCCCACTGGTTCCTGCACCACTCCATGACTGCAGCAGTCACAATCCTTCACTACCAGGTAACAGAGATGGAAAATGTTCACCTGCCTTAATAGTGATAGAGGTTAGACATTCAAAACAAACAATTGCACCTCCTGCATTACTTAGCACAGTGAGCTGTCAGATAACACACTCTGGAAAGAAGGACAAGCTGTGATTGCTGCAGCCGAGTTCCTTCCTTAGTGCTTTAACGCCAACACAATGGTCTGGCTTATTTTTTGTCCCTTCTCAGTTTGAAATCAGTGTCCCATCTCCTCAATAGCCTCAAAACACCATCTTTTTTGTTCATTTTGCAGCTCCCTATGGCATCTACAGATTCTCCTATTCATTTAATATAGTCATTTATAGTCTTTCCACAAAACTGAAAATGAGCAATTTGATCAGAAACGGTGAACTGCTTTATTTGTCGTGTTTTACCTCAAAATCTTGAGGTTGAGTGCTGTGTCTGCAGAGAAAATAGTTTTCTAACAACAAACTCCAATGTGATAATGTCACCAACAACCCAGAATGAAATTTCCTGACACTTTTCTGTTCATAAGAAAGAGCAAATACCTTGTTTATGACCAAGCCATGTGTAATGGGCCAAGTGCTTCCTACCAGCATCACAAATGAGAAAAATTTGCATTAATGAAGAACAGCAAAAGGAAAAGCGTAACAAACAGGGGAAATAAATGTATGCAGTGAAACACTGGGCAAAGTTTCTGGCATTCAAATGATTCAGTATAGGCAAAATGTGATTTTCTGTTTCCCTCAGCAGGTGGATAATAATAATACTGATATTAATACTTACAGTATCAATAACCATTTACAGAACATGCATTTATTTCACATTTAGATCTTTAAGTACTTATATAGCTTTTGATGCCACAGATGGATAAAATGATAAAGAATGTGAAGATGGGTTTCATTTCAATATCAGATTTCCAAAGGTGATCTACAGGGTCCCTCTGTATCCAATGGGAACAGAAAAGGATACCAAAGTAGACCTTCAAACCACCTACTGCAAGGTGAGAAAAATCATCTTTTGTAGAGTGCTAGTCCTCTCTGCTGAATAAAAAGAGGGGCTACAAGCCAACTGTAAACAGATGCCTAACATTTGGATGGATAAAGATATATGAGGTGAATCAAAGCTTCAAGGATTCAACAGAAGCTGTCAAGTGAATCAGGATCAGGCTCTGTGTTTCCCTAAACTTCTCCTTATGCCTCATCTGCTTAGCCTGTTCCCAGGAACGCAACAGAGAGCTTTCAGGTACTGGGGTACTGTTAGAGGTAAAAATAAATGGAACTGGATGGAGAAATAAAAGGAAAGGCATGGAAATAGATGAGAAGCAAAAAAAAGTGCATTACATATGTATACATATGTATAGTAGGCACAAAAAATAAAGCCTTCCAAGAGCAGGGAAGAAACAACAGATGAGCCAGCTCATTTATGTCTTATCTATTTCATTTTTAGTGCTTAAGTAATAAAACAAAACAAAAAAGATCAATGAAACAATTTGAGATTTTCTGATCTCATATAAGAAATTTCATTAAAAAGAAACAGCTTTTTCTATTTTCTTTTTTTTTTTCTTTTTCATTAGGAAGAACGCAAATACAGCTGAAAGACTTGCTGAGTCAGGAGAAAACCCAGCAGAGAGAAGGGATGTTTTGTCAGGATCAGGAGAGAGGACGCAGACGTGCTGAATGGCCCAATGAGCAGCAGAGAGATTGCTGTCTGCAGGAACGTCGCTTTTCCCAGGAAAATGCTGCCAAGTCTGTTCCTTCCTACCATGAGACAGCCCACGAGCTCAGTCCTTCAGCTGACAGACACAACCTCTCGGCCAGGCCTTCAGGACTTGGTCTTGACGACACTGTCAGCTTCTCAGCTGGCTTCTCAACTTCCCCAGGACTGACAAGCTCAACTTGGTCAGCGGAGCACGGCACGGAGCTGCTGCTCTGCCGCTGACCTGACACCGCTCTATTTCCCCATCTGAAGACAAATGCACTTGCTGCAAACTTGCACTTTCACAGGCACTTCTCTCAAAGTATCTCCCTTTAGTTTTACACAAGCCTTTTCCAAAGCATGGCTGCAACGTCTGTACCAGTACACAAATGTAGAGAGATCCCAAATTACGTGACTGTGGCCCTGCCCTATGTCAAGGAGAAGTTTGCTTCATCAAGTCAATTTTTCAAAATGCTCATGCTTGTGCCAACTCACTTTTCAAGCTCTTCAAAAGACCTTCCAGGATGGAAACACCCTGAAATGGTCCGAATATCAGCAAGAAATGGATTTCTGGCTATGCATGAATTTCAAAGGTGTCCCTATTCAAACAGCTCATAAGAGCTGCTCAAGTAATCCAACAGAGCCAGAATAAAGAAAAGTAAATAATATTAGTCCTGCATCTGCAGGAGGTGGAAGCTAAAAAATATAATTACTGGGAGTCCTCAAGGACAGTCACTAGCTACTTTTCCTGAATCCTGCTGCTCCAATATTGTGTTGTGTTGCAAATGTCATTGATTTTCATTTTCTCCTTCTGAAACCCCAAACCTGTAATATTAAATAAGACTGAGGGAATTTCATTTTGTATCCAGAATACACTAAGCAGACAGCAACCCACTACTGTCTGTCCTAGCCCATTAACTTTATTAAAAAATTCAACAGAGCTGATTTCTGAAAAAGCAATTTATCAGTCTGCAGTACAAATACAGTACCATTTGAAAGTTATTTTATTTGGATTTAGGTGTTCCTTGCCCAGCATGTACCATCAGACTTTCTAAGCTTGTCAAGATTGATAAAAAAACAGGTCACAGGTGTATGATAGGTATAATTGCCTTACTCTTCCTTAAGCCCCCTTTAAACAAAATGCATAAGCTTGTATTGCATTTCTTTACAGAAGAAGATAATTATTGCTGTCACTGTCACATTCACTTCTCAGTCTTGATAACAAATGAATTAAACCTGGCACATGACCAAAGGTCCTTCAGTTACCCTGTCAGTGCTAATTCAGGATACCATACATTTTGCACAGACTGCAGAAGGAAAGGAAGGATGGATCTAGACATTATAAAGTTCAGAATTTGTTTAACAAGGAAGACTTTGGTCCCCAGTTACGCTCTTTGTTCCAACTCAGTAGGTGAGTCTCTAGACAGAGGAAGAAAGAATTCAGATGACAAGATCCCCTGGACAAGATCCCCTGGACATTAATGGGTATCCCATCACCAAATCCTGAAACTCAGTTGATGCACACTGCCATCACACTGTTTGACCTCTCTACACCTAAAACTCCAACAGGTAGGTTTTAGATTCATAAAATAAGCCAGATTGCAAGAGCAGCTTGAACTGATTTATGACTTATTGTGGTTACAACAGCTAAAATAGACTGGAGACAAAAATAATCACAGCTCATGCTTGAGAGTACTCATTAAATTGACAAGGAAATCTCCCTTTACTCAGTTTGCTGCAAATTTATTGAAAACACTGCAAGTTTTTTTCCCAAAAACTTGCAGCTTTACATACAAACTACTTAGACAAGATATCACATACAGTCTATCAATATTCTGTCCAATACACAGCAAGTTCTAGTTTTCTGAACACATATTTATCTAAGCTTTTGGCAGTGGCAAACTTTTTAAGCAGCTGCAAGCTTTACTGACAATGTAGAACCAAATAAAGGTTTGCCTAAGAACTCCAATTCATAACTCGATGCCAAATTAGCATAAGTGAAATATGAGTATTTAATATAATAAAACATGAGCCGCAAGCACTGAGCCCATCCCAGGAAAAATGTGAAACCAGAAGGTATTTTAATGAAAATCTGGAAGCAAATATCACAGTCTAATATTTAAAAGCCATAAGAGTTAATTTTAGTTTGAAAGGAAATCATTTTTCAAAGTTCTGTATTCTGTTTAAAAACAGATTGAGCACGTTTATTAAATTAGCAGACCACTGCACTTATGAAATCCATAAGTCAGATCAATGGTGCACAGTCAGCTCTACAAAGTAATTGCTGGCTTCTCTCAAAATGGACAATCCAAAAACTTCCAAGGACTAGTTTTTCCCTTCATTATTTATAACGAGCAAAACATGGTGCAATAGATCGTAATTCATAATGCTTTTTTAATGTTTTTATAGCACAACACTTGGACTCACTTCTAATCTTTTTGAATGACAGGTTGCCATTATTGAATTTCCATTAATATGAATTATGAGTACAATATATTTTACCTAATATTTTCTATCCCAGGACTAACGTGATTCTACAATAAAAAAATCCCATAGTCAGCAATTTTTTTCAGGCATAGAAATCACAGCCATCAGAGATTAGTCTTCCTGCATCACCATGCATCTGACCTCGATCTTGCGTCCATTTGACTCCACAGAACCATCAGACATAATTTACATGCACATTTATGCTCACAGAATCACAGAATAGCTGGAGTTGGAAGGGACCCACAAGGACGATCGAGTCCAGCTCCTGGCCCTGCACAGGACACCCCAAAAATCCCACCCTGTGCCTGAGAGCTTTGTCCAAACAACTCCTGAGCTCTGTCAGGGTGGTGCTGTAACTACTGCCCTGGGGAGCTGCTCCAGTGCCCAACCACTCTCTGGGCGAAGAAAGTTTTCCTAATATCCAGCCTCCTCCTCCCTGACACAGCTTGATTATTAAAATACCAGCATTTAAGAAAGTATCCAGCTATGGCTCCCAAGCAGCAATTCCAGGCTTGCTCAGCAGGCTCTCCCTCTGCCCAGGAAATTACTCGGTAATTTGGCCCATGAAGTACAAGATGGACAGACACGACCAAGCCCTGTCCCTGTGCATGCCTCCAGGCACTGATGCGAGCCTGAGGAACTCCTTCCCCCTTATGGAAGCAGATTTTAAGGATCAGGCAGATTCAAACACACTTCAGATCTTTTTGTTCTGCTCACAGCAGCCACCTGCCATGGATATCTCTCCCTAAGAAACAGCAATCCATCTGAATAACTAAACCCATACTAAACAGTAGGGATGAGGATAACCATGCTGAGCTTAACAGGGCTACTCGCCTGCTTGCAGGCAAGCCAATGCCTCATGTTTTATCACGTGGCAGAAGGACAAAGATACATGTGGTGAATGAAATCCCCAGGGTGCAGCTGTGGGCACCTGCAGTATCAATCCTACTGGAGTCAGAGTATTGAGCTGTATGAATGCACAGTCTCACCTACCACAACTGTTCTTACCTTCTATGAACTGATTTAGCATTAGCACCATAAAACATGCTTTAACATTATCACAATACCAGTGAAATATGGCAGCTTCTTTGGAAGAAAACTTTTTTTTAATGGTCACCAATGAACTTTGCACAGACTTTGTGGTACCAGGGCAGAAAGGTAACAAAGTGTTTTTCTTTGATTTTCAAAAGACATGTAGCAAGAAAAATCTACTAAATGAAACAAAGAACTTCCCAAATGCCAGGAATGGTCTAGTCCCTGCCTTGCAGAGAACACATCCAAAAATGACGAGAACGACATGTGATGAAAATAACACAAGAAGCAAGGAAGTAGATGACAGGTAACAATGTTGAGTAGTACCATATGTGTTTCTGCACACAGACTCCCAAACAAGTATTTGGCAAAGTCTGCTCCTAAATACAGATTCATTCAGAAATACTCACAATCCAGCCATAATCAGAGGATTAGTCTTTGCCAGCATCATGGTGGTAAACAGTTCTTTAGGAGAAATCCTCGTACAAAGAGGGCGAGGGGCTTGCAAACAATTCTGGAAGCACATGCCAGGCATAGAGGATAAACACAGCATTTATCAGAAAAACAAACAAAAAGGTAATCAAAACCGGAATCCTTGGGAAAACAGATGGCAGGACTGGGGACACAAAAAGATACATGGGTGGAAGCTGAATAGGGGGTTGCTTGAATGCTTCTGACATTTCTTCAAATGCCAGCTCATAACTATGACATCTTCACTACCACCTTGTAGGTAATACAGCCCCTCCTAGCAGAGGCCTCACATTTAGTGGAGAGCTGCACTTTAGCATTTTGAGCCTCTGTCATGTTCCTGTCTTTTATTCTGGTGAGAATGAACAAGCAAACGGCAAACTCCCACTGAACACCTACTACTTCTGCTTTCATTCCAAGGTTTCCTCGTTGTTCAGTTCAATCTCTGGGTTTATTATACAGATTTAGAAAAGAGTTACAGACTGAGAAGCACTGGTAGATCAGTGAGAGAAAGGGCAATATTTAAAGAAGTTTGAAGCACACGGCGTACTCTATAAACACTCCACTGGAGAAGGGGAAATGAGTGGGGTGTAATCTTTTGCATAAGTTTACATGTATAAAACCTATGCTAATAAAAATCAATCCTTATTCACTATTTGAACACAAATCCCATTAATAATTCCATTAAGCTATCACTTCAGCTCATTATTTTACCCATTTGCAGTTCCCTACGTTCTCTGCCAGCATCTGCTGCTTTCCCTGAGAAAGAGGGGGGACAAGGCCACGCAATCACATTACTGTTCAACGCTCTCCCCTCGGCTGGCTGCTGAGAGGCACTCAGAGAAAGGGCATTTCCACTCTGTCCTACCCAGAAACAGAGTACATGGCCTTCCAGCCTCCATCCCACCACTCACCATCCAACATCCATGCCTGAATTCAGATTGCCCAATTATCAGAGCTACTCAGCATGCTTGCTCTATACTTTACTAAGCAGATGCCTTAAAAAGGAGAAGGGAGGGAGGGAGGAAAGAAAATGAGGACTGACATACAGACAGTGATACATAACAAGCAACATAACCCTATATTTTGCAAGTAAAAGCTTGAAGGGTACAGGGGACACAAGACAGACCTAGACAAAAAGAAAAAGTTTCCCCAAAACCAAGCCCCACAACACAACACTTAAAACATGTTAAACATTCAGGGAGGCAACAGACAACATAATCACAATGGACAGCAGGGTCCTCAGTGAAAAATGCGTACACGACTCTTGAAAGGTTATTACAGCAAATTTAAGCAAACCAATTGCACAAAGACCAGAGAGCAGCCAAACAGAGGTTTTCAGGTCTTCTGTTCTGATCACCGAAGCTCATTCCACCCGGCTCAATTTGATCTAACAATCAAAAAGTCAAATGATATGAAGAAAGATATTTCCTCCAGTAAATTGAAAACGGTGGAGTGGGAGCTTATTTAGATTTGCTTCTTGCAACAGCATTTCTTCCTTTCTGTCTCCCTCCAAGCAGTGCAGCTCTCGTAAAAAGATTTCAGCAGTGGAATGCACATTTGCACACTGGGCATCTCTGTACTTTCATTCTGTCCAGGAACACTCACCTCCAAAGGAAAAGCAAACAGCCAGAGCACTGAACACAATGAAGCAGAAACACAAAGGGAAAAAAGCTGAGAAAAAAGAAGCTCATTTCCAACAGTAGTGAACAACTACCCCAGGTTAATCTTGTTACATTTGACTGAACCTGACTGGCAAAACACCCCACTATTAACCCCTAAGCTCTTCATCAAATAGACTCATGAACTGTTCTTCTACAAAGGTATAATAGATTCGGAAGATTTTATGGTTGATTGGATGAAGAAAGTGAGTCCCCCAGAGGTGTTCAAAATCTGACACTAAAGATGAGGTGCTCCAAGCTTTGTTTCTATAGCCTCTTCTTTCTCAAATATAACATATGGTCATGGATTTCTATCCAGATGCCATCATAAATGGACCAGTAGACATTTCCTATGAGAAATGCTTCAGATAAAATATCTGGCACTGAGAAGTCTCCAAATTTGTCAGCACTGGTAGAAAATCAAGGCCATATTCACCCCACATGAAGACACACTTACTAACAGCACTGCTCCAATTTTGTTTGCCCATGCTGTGGCTGTGCTAGAAGGAGTGTGTGGTCTGAAAGAGCCACATGTGGGAACACTAATTTTGGTTCATATGATGACTAAAATGCTGAAGCTGAACCAAAACCTCAGGTCTCTCTTGTTGCAGCACTAGTAAGATGTGCCAGGAAAGCGGTCTGGAGCTCTCTGCTCATGGAATCAGGCAACTTCCATTAATAAAAGGCATTCATAATTTATCTTGAAAAAAATCAAATGCATACATAACTGTACCTCAGGCAGCTGGAAATGGAAGCATAAGGATCAAAACAGGGCAGAACAAAAGGATACAACCACACTTCTGGAATTCCTCCAGTCTGGCAGCTAGCATAGGTTTATTGGGCTTTCATTGGTAGAAAGCAGTATTATTTTCTACGCACTGCTGTGGTGAGCAAAGAAGAAAAGAGACAGGCTACTAAACAAAAAAACCAACTTTTCAGGTAATGAGAGGTGTTTCTACTTCAATGCTTAATGGCTGTCATGATCTTTCATACCAGATGCATGTCAACATCTGTCCAATATCTAACACAATCTGTTATTTCCAGATACAACTGAAAATACAGAAATAATTTCCTGGCACAAGGCACATCTACAGAACATATTCATTTTGATATAGAAACTCAATTTGCCAGAAATTGGTAGCCCATGTGCAAAACCTTGACAAAGATTTCTGCAAACCAGCTGACACAACTCCATTGAAGACACATTTTTAGACTCCCTTAGACCATGCATTTCTATTTTTAATTGAAAATTGAGTTCACAAACTATTCAAATTGCTGTGACAAATTTCAGTAGAGTCAGACTACACCATTTTAGTGTACAGGTACACTGGCCTAAAGCAGACACAAAGTGGAGATGTGCTTGTGCTCCTTGTTGTTCAGATACAACTCAGTCAAGTATGAAACTGTGGAGTCAAGTAAAACCAATCACACTTGCCTCAAACACAAAATCATCCCAGTAACTAGAAAACAAAACGGAGCCAGGAACTGTTATATAGCTCTAAGGCCAAATTATATGGCCTGGACACGTTCACAGGATTATACACTTTTACCCTCCAAAACAAGGTGGCTATATCCAAACTGCCAGCTGGGAATGGCTGCTGGCTCTTGCTAATCCCTAGGCCATGCCTGGGAATTGTTTATGACAGCACTAGCTAGTCCAGGCTGAGCACAAGGCAGAGCCTGTGCTAACAATTTAATGGTATAGATGGTCAAGTTCCAGCTCTTGGGCTTGTGCCCTGGCACTGCTTGATCTGCTGGGGGAGACCTCGCCAAACACAGTTGTACTGTGAGCAGAGCTGGCTGGAACACAGACAAAAAAAGTCTATCCAACCAAATTTAAATCTTGAAGCGTTGTCACGATTCCCTTCGTTATTCTTCTGGTTTTGTTTTGTTTTTGCTTTTTTTTCCCTTTGTTTTCCAGATAGCCTTATTTCCACTGAGGTGTTCCGTTTGCCATAAGAACAGAAGGTCAAAATAGTTGTGATAAGTGCCCAGCATGTTTCATTTCTTACCATGATTCAGTGCCAGTAGCCAAGAAGAGATGGTGCTTCCTGTACAGTCAGGAATACTGTGGGAAGTGTCAGAAGAGTTTAAATCAAGTGTCTGATGGAAAACAGGACAGGAGGAGAAAGATGTAGAGACTGAAGTAGAAAGGTGAAAAGATAAATTAATTAAATTAATTGGTCCAAAAACTTTGCAGCACTGCCTAAGCTTTGCTTTGTGTCCTGGTTCAAAGAGTTGGATGCAAAAATCACACTGCCCAACAACTGCTGTGACTGCCTTATCGCTCACTGGTTTTGAACCACTTTCTTTGATCCACAAAGAAAGAATGATACAAGGTCTTTGCTGCAGAGCAAATTCACTCCCTTACCAGCAACTCAGGTGAGGTGAGCTAGATTGCCTTTGCAGACTTATAGCCAAGGTCAAGGTGACTTCCATAACTACTTTTTGTGGCAGGTGCCACCTCTCTGTTCTCTGAAGGAAAGCTTTTAGGAGAGTCTAGACTGACTTTCCTCCAAGACTTTTCCACAGCTCTTTGCCAGCTTTCACCACCAAAAAATAACCAACCTGGTTTCATGGGAAGGGGCTCTGGAAGTGACCATGTGCAATTCCTCCTCAGAGCAGGCAAAGACAACACTGGATTGCATGAGACTTTGACCACCTGAATTTTGGGTAGCTTCAGGGTTTGCTGCAACATCTCTGTGCATCTGTGCCAGTATCTGGCTACCCTCAGTGTGAGCCTTTTCTTTTTCTTTTTTCTTTTCTTTTCTTTTCTTTTCTTTTCTTTTCTTTTCTTTTCTTCTTTTTCCTTCCTTCCTTCCTTCCTTCCTTCCTTCCTTCCTTCCTTCCTTCCTTCTTTCCTTCCTTCGCTAACTTTTGTGTTCATTGTCTTTTCTCTTTCCATTTCCACTCCTGAGAAGACTCCACTGCACTATTTTACAGGACAGCCACCTAGCACAACCTGAGGAATAACATAGTCCACATGGAACTGAAGAGGAACACAAAGTAAAGTCGGGGTCTGTCTGGGTGAATTTAGGTGTCTTGCTCTACTATTTGACTTCTGGTTATTTTAGAAGGGTCACCCCACTTGGTGCACTGCATCCAAGAGCCCCCCCAGTCTCTAAAGAGCACTGACAGCAGACCTGGACTGCCCTGTCTCTTTGCAAACCAACCACTGGCAACTTAAAGGAAAACTTGGGAATTATCTACCTAACATGAAAATGGAAATGAGCACTAAGAGAATTGCGATTGTTCAGCCTGGGGAAGAAAAGGCTTTGGTGTTACTTAACTGCAGCCTTCTGGTATCTGAAGAGAGCTGACAAGAAGCTGGAGGGAGACTATTTTACAAGAACATGGAGTGACAGGACAAGGGGGAATGGCTTCAAACGTGAAGAGAGTAGGTTTAGATTAGAGAGTAGGAACAAATTCTTTACTGCGAGGGTGGTGAGGCACTGGATCAGGTTGCCCAGAGAAGCTGTGGCTGCCCCATCCCTGGAAATGTTCAAGCTCAGGTTGGACGGAGCTCAGAGCAACCTCTTCTACTGGGTAGTATTCCTGCCCATGGCAGGGGGTTGGAATTAAAGGTCCCTTCCCACCCAAACCATTCTATGATTCTATGAAATGGATTTATTGTAAAATTTTTAACAGCTGTACAAATCATAGCTGACATGTAAGACAATTTGAAATATCATTATCCTCCAGTGTTCCTGAGCTAAACTTTATTGCACAGCAGAACAATATTTCTAAGTAGGCTGAGAAAACAAGATGAATGGCAGCTTTGCAAACAATGCATGTATGATCCATATCTTCAAAACCTGCACACATTTGTGTCTTAATCAAAGCAGTGTATCTGAGATAATTATTCATGTGTATGATGACCCTAGAAGGCATCAATTCTACACATCAGACACTCTGGTCACAGGAAAACTATCAGTAGGATTATTGTGAGCAGTAGAAAAAATATTTATGAAATGGAGTTTAAAACTTCATAAGCAAGAATAGAATTAATACACTCAAATTTTCCTCTATAATCCAGCTTGAAGAACATTGCAAAGATAAATGCTAGACCTTTAAAAGCAAGAATGATAAAGATAATTAATGGAAGCTTAGAAAGATAATAATGTCTCAAATCCACGTGGGGTATAACTATTGCTCAGCTTTTGAGGAAAAGGAAGATAAATTATTCAGTCTTACTCCATCCCAGCATGAAGCAAAAACTCTAAAGGAAACAAGCTGTTCAAAAGCAAAACTGTGATGACTATGCCAAGATAGGAGTTAGGCTCAGAAGACCTAAAATAAATCCAAAGTTCTGCTATTTATTGGCCGATGAGGATTCTGGGTATTGTTTTAAAGCAAACCACCAAAACCTCTGTCTTAGAAAATATACTGAAGAGTTGATTAAATTCTAGGATTTTGTCAGAATATTATGGAATGCTTTTGCTTGGAAGGAACCTCTGCAGATCATGTGGCTGCCTCCTGCTCAAAACAATGCACATTTTGATGTTAGGTCAGAGTATTCCTGGTTGTGTGCAGCTGAGTTTGCAGTGTTTCCTATGGGGATTCTGCAGCTGTATCAGGACTTTCCTCAGTTTTGGACCCTGCACCTGCACTAATGTGCAACAAACAGGAGGAGCCTGTAGCTGGCAGCAAGGTGGAGATCAGTCTCTTCTCCCACATAACAAGCAATAGGACAAGAGGAAAGTTGCACCAGGGGAGTTTTAGACTGGATATTGGGAAACATTTCTTCACTGGAAAGATAAATCAAGCATTTGAGAAGAGGCTGCCCAGGGAAGTGGTTGAGTAACCACCCCCAAAGGTATTAAAAGACACGTACATGTGGCACTTGGGGACATGGTTTAGTGGTGGCTGGGCAGTGCTGGGCTAATGGTTGGATTCAATGATCTTAAAGATCTTTCCTGACCTAAATATCCCTGTGATTTTATAAACAGCAAGAAACACTGTTTTACTGAGAGGATGACAGAGCACCGGCACAGGTGGCCCACAGAGGACTGGAGTCTTCTTCCTTGGAGATACTCAAGGTCCTCTGAACACAATCCTGGGCAGCTGGGTCAAGGTGAACCTGCTTGAGCAAGGGGGCTGGACCAGACAATCTGCAGAGGCCCCTTCCAACCTCAATGACTCTTGTGTTTCACTTCCCAGCTGACAAATGTTTCACTTGATGTATTACTTCAGTGGTTTTGAAAGCATGGGCTTTGTATAACCATTTGGAATTAAAGGATAACTTTAATTATATATAATATTATAATATAAGCAGTATGTAATCTTAAACTTTCAAATGACACAGCCAAGAAAGCTGCTTCTTCTGGGCGTGTTTGTGCAAAAACTTAGTAGTAGTAAATATTATTCACATACTTCCCAGTGCTTTCTTTCAGGATTAGCATAAAAGACCTGGGATCATAAACATAAGAAATAATGCTATGATATGAAGAATTTATTACTAGTTGTTATTCATTATTTATACAGTGGGTGCATATCATTTTACACACAAACACCAGTTCACAGACAGCATTTGTTTCTCTACAGAACTTCTAGAAGCTTTGTTTTCCGAAGTGAACCAGTTTGGTCATGCTAAATTGTAGTGGGAAACAACCACATATGTTTCATCTTGACAGGAGCAGAGAACAACCAAAACCAGCAGAGGCAGACCAACCTTCGGGAGAATTTGGAATAGTCGGTTCCTCCAAACCAAAGCAAACGTGCATTTTGTTTCCTGAAAAGTGCCCACTTCATCCAAGAACAGAGTGTTACAGCAGCTAACCATCACTTGAACATTCAGTAATGCCTCAAATTCCAAGAGAAATCCCAACAAAATAACTTGGTTATCCCTTTACACACACTTCTTTTAAATGAAATATGAGATTATAAATCCTCATCAGAGCTGCTTCCACAGATTGAAACCAGAGTCAGGAAAAAGTGTGAGGAATTCCTTCCGTGGTCTCCCTTACAGCGCTCTCACAGGCATTGACAATGAATTTCTGTTTTGCCCACTCAAGGAAGTGAGTGTGTGCATTTCCATTTCTGCAGGAGATGTCTGCACCTTGTGGCACTGTTGGGATGGCGGGAGTGTCGCGGCTGTAAGAGGACTCCTGGCGCTGCCGCCCTCCCTCGCAGCAGCCCAGCCTGCCCACACCTCACGCCACAGGGTCACAAGATCCCCACGCTCCTCTTCAAGGCCTGGGCATTTTTTCAAGAGGATTTTCAGGATTGTAGACAGGGCAGTGGTGATGTTTTAGTGTCAGTCTGGAGTGTCAGCCCTGGCTGATCAGAGCCTCCCGGTATGCCTGGAGCACTCCAGCCTGTGTCCGGTGTTGGAAGGCGCAGCGCTCCCCGTTCAAAGAGCCAGAGTGCAGAGTTCAATGTCCTGTTTATCACTCCCAGGGACAAATTTATTTTTGTGTCGGTCAGCTTCACAGACAAGTGCTGCGTCAAGGAGGAACTCAAGGCCCATGGAAATCATAGGGAGAAGTGAAGCTTTTCTCCCTTCTATTTCTTTCTTTTTATTCATTTGGTTCATTTGTTTTGCAAGCTGAGGAAACCGATGTCATCAAGAAAATATTACATTTGTCATACATACAATACATTTTCCTTCTGCTGTGCCTTAAAACAGCATTTTTAAAAAATCACCATTGTTTTCCTGTTGCAATAAAAATTATGGTAGCAGCTCTCTAACAAACTGTTTACATCAGGCTCCTTTATGCCTCACTCAAGCCACCCCTTCCCTCAATGATTTCTCTGACATTACCCTCTTCATGCAACGCCAAAATCAGAAATTACCTTGCTGAGAAAGTATCAGCTTTCTTGAAAATAATTTCTAGGCCCTACCTATTAAGCACTGACAGCAAAATAATAGGAAACCACCAAGTGATTCCCTGTAAAATTCTTTTTGTGGCCGTGTTTGATGCTGACAATAGCATTACATTCCTAAATTACAGCAAGCAACCTCAGAATTATATGCACCTATGACTCAGAGAACCTGCCCTCCTTTAGAAGTGCTGCTCCTTGGAAGTAAACCCTCCAGTAACCCACATCAAATCACAGGCAAGGTAGTTCCCAGGCCTTTTTATCTTGACAGGAGGCTGGAACAAATTTTATAATGAAACACCCATGACTCCTGAATGACAGAAGTATATATTTTGATTTATTTTGAATGGATAATCTGCAACTAATACATGTGAAAATGATGTAATGCTGAGAAATAAATAAGAAAATAAAAATAACTCTCAATAATTTCAAATAATCAGGCACTTAAATCCCGGCCAATACAAATTTTATTTAGGTTTTATGACTGATATTTATTCCTTTTGGAAGTCAAGAGATTTTTTTCTTTAATGTGCCAAAGCCCAGAAATACTCCTTTTTCTTTATCCAAAGCTGTCATGTTTATGATCTTGTAAGTATTTGGTGATGTCAATTAGTGCTTCAAAAATGCTGCCTTTCATCTTCAAATGGAACTGAGCCTAGAAACTGGCCAGACCTCTTAGCTCTTTCAACAGATGATAAACACGCTACAAGTAAAAAAATCCAAGCAGCTTTTCATGACTTTACAGATTAATGAGCATGCCAGGGCTTTCCAACCTATTTTGGTCCAATAAAGTATCTGCAAAAGTTGACAAATTAAACCCACATTTTGTATGTTCCAATTTCTACACTATTAAAAATATGTACAGATGCATCTGAGAAAAAATACTGAAATGAGATGGTAGGAGGAAGTGGCAGATCATCAGCACAGTCTAAGCCCTAGGGCCACAGATCATTAGGAACAGTCTTTTAGAGAGGAGATTGGAAAACACCAAGACATCTTCACTTCCTTCAAAGGGAAGAAGCTGTTCCTCTGCTTCAGTAACTTCATCACATCAGTTCTGGAACCCATCACCAATCTCCCTTTGCTCTCTTCTGCTCTGGTCGTACGAATATACCCCAGGAGTTGGAACTTTTTTGTAGTAGCATAATGAGATTACTTCAGCAGAAATCATCACCCAGTTCAATTCACAGACACTTTTGTCAATTTGTATTTAGAGGAAAGAAAAATGTGTCCTGAGAGTCAATGACCAAATCTATCTGTTTTCTCCTCTCACTCCTTCTTCAAGCTGTTGATTCCTCAAATGCAGCTCCTAAAGTAACTCTCTGATTTGAGGATACATATACGACACTATAATGTTGGGTTTTTTTTCCATGCACCCTGCTGGTTTCAGACTAGCTGGGCTGGTGTGATGGCATGTCATGGCCAACATAATTCACTTTGTCTCTCTCTCTCACTTGCAGACTACTCACAAAAGCCTCAGTCTGGCAGATGCAATCCAGTTAAATTGTGTGTCAGCCCAAAATGTAAATTTTACAAGCTTAGTGAATTTTCAAGCCTAAAGAACCAGGAGAATGTGATTTGGGTGCCAGGGAAAACCTGTCCTTTTGTTCTGTTACAAACCATCAATGTTATACTCTGGGCATTGCTCTGATTTCCTAAACATTCATGTCATAGTCTGCCATAAACAGAACTTGATGTGCATCACAAGTCTCTGCTTAGGTGGGAACAGACTTGCATCTCATTTACCAATGAAACTAGACATGACTCTATTTTAAAAATGTAACCAGAGGTAAAAATGTGTTTCTGGAAAATAAAAAAATCACTGCTACAATTTGACATCCAGCAACTGAAGACTTTTGTACCATCACAGTAATTAGCCAAAAGAATCTGAGGATCTTTAACACAGCTTTTACCACTGGACTGCACTTGGGCCAGACTGCTATGTCGTGTCCACATCGAAGAATCACCAGGCTGCCATGTGAAATGGTGACAAAAATACGCCAGCTCTCAGCACAAACCCTAGGGGAGTGGAAGAACAGCTTTCACAGAGAAGCTGGAAGAGCAAATCCCATCTATTTCATCACTGCATATTTTGACTGTTTTCTAGCAACTGTTGTATTCCAATATTTATAATCTCTCTCTTTATGCAAGCATCTTATGTTTTATAATAAAAAGAGTACATAAATTTCAGTTACCACAGCAGAGCAAATTGTTGTATGTAATTAGTCATGTACAACATAAGGCGTAACTTGAAAAACAATTCATGTTTATTCTTCCTCTGCTTAATCAATATTTTAAATATTTGTGGAAGCCGTACACCAACTTCGCAAATCACCGCCTCCTAAGCGAGAGAAAGAGAACAGACAACACAAATCCTGCAACCTGCTGCAAATCATCAGCATCTGACAGGCTGCTGTTCAGGGAGCTACATTTTTTTGGCCCGTGAAGGAAAGAAGAATATAACATTTTACTTCTGTGCTGTTTCCCTTTATTCTTTCTTACCGTGCATTCCTCAGCCACACTGACTTGTTTTTCCTTTACCATAACAATTTTCTTCCCTCCCCACTTGTTTTTAATGCTGTTTAGTTGCACTGATGCACAAAGTCAGCGGTGGCTATTCCTCGCCTTCAATCCTTGCCTGACTTTCCAGAGAGGTTAACAAATGTTTGATCATCACTGTCTTCCCTCCCACACCATAACCCGTGGCTAACCACAGTGGGATAAACTCTGGTAGCAAAAACACACAAGTCTTAAATGCTAAAGGAGTACTGTGAGAACAGGAGGCCACAATCACGCCTCAGTTACACTATTTAAAGACTTAAAACTGCACAGCTATCCCTGAGCTCAGCTAGAGAAAATTTTATCAAAACTGAAGACTGGTGTTTTTGTAAAATTTGTCATAGGTTTAACCTTGAGAATAACAAATCATTAAATGTTGGGGGGCTGAAGAATCAATTTATGTTCCAAGCAAAGGGTTTTTAAAATTAAGGTTGGAAAAAAAATTAGATCTCGCCTGGTGGTGCACAGATTCTGTTGATGTATCAATCTTTTCAGGCATTTAAAAATAATATAGAGATGATAAAAGTAAATGTTCTATAACCAAAAAATCTCTTGGTAATAAAATTTCAAATTACAGCCCATGACAACACTTCTAAATTGAAGCTGTGATACAGGAGCTTTGATGGAGAAAATTGTACAAGTAACTCGCAAAGTAATTCAGAAAAGCAACAAAGAATGAAGGTGCTGCTGAGATGAACAGAAAACATAGCTGGAATGGTGTGCAGCATCCTTAAATGAATTTCAGGCTGTTTTGTTGCCAATATCTTAAGCAGTGCTGTAGTCTTATAAGGATTCCTTGGATAGTTTCCATCGACCAATAAATAACCTCACTACAGAAAAAACCCAAAACCCAGCATGTACAGAACCAGCCCTGAACTCAATCATCATACATGGCTGAGCTCGGAGTCTGACACATTGATCCAAAGACAGTTTATTGGCAAGATTTCCACTTTCCTATGGACTACTGGTAGAGGGGTTGAGGAAATATCTCCAGCAGAGGACTCATCCCTCCACACTGTGCTGCCTCTGGGTGCCAGTCTGTGGCCCAGCCCTTTGGGTACAGAATCAGGGTAGAAAAACCAAATGGAGTAAAAGAGTTGAAACTTTGCTAATAGTGTTACAGAATGAGCAAAAAACCCAAAGATCACTACTTCTGAGTGCCTTACTTTCCCTGTCAATATACTGGGTGTGCAGCATCAAAGTATTTCTTAGAGGTTGATGAGGTTTAAATCGTTTTTCTGATATTTTCTGGCAGCCTCCAATGAAATGGGTTATAGCAGTGCAAAGTCTCATTTTGTTCAGCAAAAAAGCTTGGGAAAAGACAGCTTTTCTGTTTAAATAACTCAGACCAAACATCCATAACCACTTAAAGGTGGCAGATCCACTAAGTGTGATTTGTACCAAAGCATCTGTGGTAAGAAGGTTACAGGTACGCTTTGAGAATAAATTTCAAAGGTCTGCAAAGTATAATTAGTTCTAAAGTTCTCCTACACATTAATAATTAGTAATAAAAACCTTGTAAAGTCCTCCACAGAAAGTAAAAAGCTCTTCCAGAAGTATGAAAACATAGACCAAACCCA
Organism: Onychostruthus taczanowskii; assembly: GCF_017590055.1. Lineage (NCBI taxonomy): Eukaryota > Metazoa > Chordata > Aves > Passeriformes > Passeridae > Onychostruthus > Onychostruthus taczanowskii. The sequence goes on from NW_024497629.1 coordinate 1,659,170, forward strand.
ACCCCCTCACAGCTAGTCTTACATATCCTAAGCTTCCACCCCCGACGATGGTTTCATTTTTTTCTCTCCTTTCCAATGCTTTTTCTATTCATATCACATAAGTCTGGCAAAGTCTTTAATCTTACATACATTTACATAATTTAAAAGACCATGGTTCAGCCAGATTAGGTAGACTAGTGGTCCTTAAAACAATTTATCTATAAATTCCCTGAACAATTCCGTCACACAGCAAGTCATACAGTCCAGTTACATGCCAGAGAGAAAAGAAGTTTTTTTCCCCCATTTTGAATTTGTCACTTTAGGATTCAGTTAACCTTGAGCTGAAGGATGGGAATGTGACCAATATCTGCCAACACAGGTACCCAGAAGACAGATCCTGTCAAACAGACTTCACTTCAGTCTTTGACAATACTATGGTTGCTTGATAATTCATAACTGAAGACGATGCCATGTATATGTATTTTTAATAACTACAGATTTATAGCACTTTGGCAAAAAAGTCTGGAGCAATTATTGGCTATACAGACATGGAAACAGAGGGAAGGAGCAGTTTTATCCCCATGCAAGGGAATGGTGAGTCTGATGCCGAAAGGATGCATATGGTTTGGGCATCTAAGTTTTAGCACCCATATTTTCAAAGCCAAATGAAGAATGGAGGAGATGCAAAAGATGCAGAGTTATTGGGAGGCTACCAAAACTGGTCAATAGCAGGATACTAGAGGAACCAAAGGAGGACAGACTAGATGATTTACAAAAAACAAAACAAAACAAAACAAAACAAAAAAAAAAACAAAACAAAACAAAACAAAAAACAAACAAACAAAAAAAAACCCAAAAAACAAAGCAAACTTTTAACTGGGAGGATAACAAGTAAGAAGGAGCCCAATTTGAAGGGCTATAGATGGTAGCTATCTATGGTTTGAGACTGCCAAACCAGCTCTGGAAGATATGCTGAAGTCAAAACTGGTACATGGATGGGAGAGGGAGTCCCTTCTGACCTCAGCCTGAGGCAGCACTGGTGGCTGTACTCATCTCCTTGGACAATAAGACGAGGAGAACCAGGTTATCAATCTTCTTGCTTCATGACACCTCATCCACTGTTCACCTCTTGTGCGAGGCACACGTTTGCCACTGAATTTAATGACCTGCCATAATGCTGGGGGAGGTTCAGCCTGCAGAAGGGCAGCTCAGCAGCCAAACAGCTCACTCCCAAAACAGAACTAACAAATCCAGCTGTAAGATGTCACCTATCCCCCATGACCTGGTATCCCCATAAACATGTTGACACAAATGGTTGCAAAAGGTAGGCAGGCTGTGATGTCTCCACAGCTCAAGGCAACTTAGCACATGTTATTCTTAAAGTATTGTTATATTTTTAATTTTTATGGTTTTATTTTTAAAAGAAACCAAGTAACCACGTTGCTTTTCTAACTTGTGATCTCTTCAATACATGGCTACAATTTTTTGTGCCTAGCCATTAGCTGGATTCTACCAGGGAAAAGCCTTGGCTGGTTACACTGCTGACCACAAATATAAGTCTGGTGTGTGTGAGGGAGAGAGACACAGGCAGGCAGGGTGAACAGGAGTGTGCACAAGCACCTGATGATTTTTGTGACACCATTTCACATTATTAGTTAGAAGCTTGCTAGGCACCATACTACTACATCTCTGTTTACCCTACCTACCTACCTACCTACCTACCTCTCTCACTTTTTCACAGTTTTTTCCTCTTTAATACATGCAAGTTTGAATTTTTAGTTAGAGTTGCTTAGTTGATTCACAGCAGAAGAAGATGGGGGTAAAAACTCTATGCATTTTTACGTACTTATTTTATGGGAGATTACACAGCTGATTAACAGTTCTTAGAATAAAAAAGTGTCTCCTGTTACCTCCATTCTTGTCTATTTATTGCTTTTGATCTATTCATGCCAAAACATTCTTACTAATGAAAGTCATCAGAAAATTGTCTAATAAGGTAATTTAGAAGACAGCTCACATCTAGCATATGATCAAAAGGCACTTAACTTGCTGTTCCTGCCTCCTCTCCCCCAATAAACACATGGTTTACTAGCACTGATAAGTTTCAAAATGGTTTTGAACATCTGGGAAAAGGGCTGATCAGCTCCAGACAATTGCTGGACTCTAAGCAGACCCAGGAACAAAGGTCATGATAAATGAAACCACTGCTGTAGCTCCAAAATTGCTTCAATCATCTCCAGACAAAGCATGATTGAAATGCATCTATCACAGGATAGCATCTGGAGAACACTAAAAATGTTTTGATCAGAATCTGAGTAGCTTCTTCCAAATGATAATAATTTTAAGATGCCATGGCAAATTTTTACAACTACACTTTAGGCTAATGTTTCCCTCTGTAGCATTGACCTTGTTTTCCTACAGTGTGAAAAAAATCAATATAATAATGGTACTGCAGCAAAATTTCAGCTTGCTCTTGGCTTACTTTAAATAACTTTATTGTCTCCTTTCCCTCTGTCTACATCTGCTGCATTTGGCACTTTCAGTTATTAAAATGAAACCAAGTTGAAAAAAAATGTTAAATACCATAAAAAGAAACCCAGCAGCACTTCTGTCTCACTTTGCCAGCCCTGTGGTCACCTTTACCACTTGCCAGGTTTTTCTGTTCCCAGCTGTTCTACCTGAATCTGCATGCAAAAAGAAACCCCAACTTTCTTCAAGAATATCTAATGTACTTTGCAGTTCTACAAGAGTTTGGGGTTTTTTTTTCAAGGAATACTTACCCTCTTCCCTCCAATAATTTAATGGAACAAAAAACCCCAAGAGTTTATTGACTTCTATTCTCTGGTGCTTAACATATTCCCACTCCTTAGTGTGCATTTTTGCACAAATGAGCGAGCCTGGTTACAGCAGTTCCACAGATTCACTCCAACCTGCATTAAGAATGAGGCTTTGAGAACCTTACAGGAAACTATCAACTAAAAGAGAAAACACCATCCAACCAAAATTATGACCTTTAGTCACTTTCCACTCCCTGTGGATAAGAACCACATCCAGTTGTTGTCAGCCACAGCTCTGCCTTGGTCAACAGACAAGAAGAGCATTCCCAAAAGAAAAAATGAGAGCAATAAGTTCCAGGGAAAGCCACAGAAAGCCCAAACGTAGGCAGTGGTGAAAGGAAGGAAACACTTGCTCTGCTTGGGCCTCTCAGAAGCATGGAAACAGTCTTGGAGCAAGAAAGACCTACTCTGGTGTATGTACAACACAGAAAAGAATTAAAAAGACACAGACTGCCCATATAAATTCATTTTCCTACTCTTGGCTACCCCATGAACGCAAGCCTTACAAAGGGACAGATGATGCTCCATCTCTAACATCCCTTCAACTAATCAACCCTGTTTAATAAAAAAAAAAAAAAAAAAAAAAAAAAAGAAAAAAAAAAAAAGAAAAAGAAAAAAAAGCTAAAAAATAATCAGAATTCTTACTTTGGTGCTGGAAGCTGGGGAGGAGTTGGCCACCAGGCTGGTGATGACCTCGCTGTTGCCGGTGGTGCAGGCGGCGGTGGCCGGCGTGGGGAGGCGCGAGGGGACGATGGGCAGCGGCAGCAGCCCGGGCCGGGAGCTGCTGGTGGTGCTGGCGGCGCTGCTGCAGCTGGTGCTGCCCACATGGTTCCCGTTGGAGCTCCAGTCCCGGCGCTCCCACCCGGCACGGTAATCTCTTTCAAACCGGCTGTGGTGCCGTGACATCTCGGTGGAGGGCGGCTGCGGCTCAGGGGGAACTCGAGAGCCTGCCTGGAAGATGAACAACACAGAGGAGTCAGGAATGAGGGCCCGGCACAGGGACTGCGCTCTGTAACCACCAGGCAAGAACCTGTCAAGCCTCCTCTGCCTTAGGAGAGCACTGTTTCTCCTCTTTTCCCAGCTGAACACCAAGAGGAAGAGAGAAGTGTCATAGTGAATATTAATCTAGAACACAAATGAGAGAGTTTAGGCAACTACAAGGACACAGTGGAGAGCCCAGTCCCACAGACGACCTGAAGAAACATCATCTGCCCAAATTCTCCATCAAAATAACAAGCAAAAGCACGCAAATTGTGAAAAGCCAAGTTAGAAGAAAGTCATAATTCAATGTTCTGAAAACATTCCAAACAGCTCCATCTTTCCATTTTCTCAGTAGCCTTTGGATCTTTTCTGTAGCCCCTTTTCTGTACCTGACACATGACCAAATACAGATACTAAAGATCAAATAGAAAAAAAATCTACCTGCTAAATCTACACATTATTTCTGTTTTCAAAGCCAAATACTGCTTCACACAGCCCCCTTTCTGCTAGACCTCCTCACTGGAAGTTCCTACAGGAATATTTCACTCTGTGATGTTCTACAGGAGGCAGGACAACATCTTCTGTCTCCTCCCATGCTTCTGGCTAGACTTTAAACACTTAACACACATAGGTGATCTATGACCAAGCTGTTCTATGATCACTCTGTCCTTATCATCCCTCAGTCTTTGTTATGTACAGATTCTATCTGCCAGGTGAGGGATGTCTTAACACAGCATTGTGAGTCAAGACTCCCAACATCTAATCTTAGTTCTGATAATTACATGTTACATAGCCTAGAGCAGTTACTGAAGTCTTCCTAGCAAGGTCTCCTCATGTGCAGAATGGTGGAAATAATGCTATTTTCCCAGCAGAGTTCTGAGTAAGTGAAAGTTTACAGCATTTGCAAGAGAAAAAACAGTATGAATAAATTCTAAATGTATTTATTTCCATAAATAAATAATGAGTATCTAGGTCACTGTAGCACCTGATTTATTTTATTTGCATCACACAATCCACTAAGTTCTTTGTAATAATGACATAAGGTCAGTGCAAGCAATGTTGTTTCACAAATACTTAGATACAAAAATGGATGGTAAGAATATCTGTTTATAAGGATTGTGGAAAGAGCCAGAACTAAACTCACCCAGAAACTTGAAGGTAAGAAACTTCTTAAGAGAGATAAAAAACTTAGAAATGTTATAAACCAGTGTGCCTATAGCCAATATTAGTTATTCACCTCGTAGAAATTAAAAAGGCAAACAAAGCCAATCATTATGCCTAAAGGATGTAAGATTCACCTGGTTCACTAGAGAGCTGAGAGGAGCTGAGAGCTGGTTCACTAGCTGGGACAAAGAATACTCTTCCTCAGTCAAAAATTAAATAATATAAATGTATATTGCAAAACCCCACCGAATTCCCTCCCACAATCATTGTGCTCAACAAAAGACCAAACCAAATCTCCCAGTGAGCTGCATTTCTGATGGTTGCATTGTCCCTCTCCAAGAATGAGCACCTCCAGCAAGAACCTACACTGCAGACCACACCATAGTGCTGTTGGTATTGGCCACGAAATTAACATTCCTCTTAACACAACTATTTTTTTCCTCTAATAGAATGTGATGCAATGTTTGACTTGATGATTTGAGGGCTGATGGTTCTGGTATTTACTTAGATTCCTCTGTCTTTCATTTCTGTGGCCATCTGATACTTTCATTCAGAAAGTTACTTCTGTATTTTCCAGAGGACCATGTGAGCTCAGCTGTACAATGACCACAGGAAAACCCAGAGACACCACTGCTGTGAAAGCTGCTGTAGTGAAAACAGAACCTTTTCTTTTAGTAGAGGTGAAGAAAGCAAACTTTTTTTTTAGTGAAAACTATATCAGAATAAATTCAGTACCTAAACACAGTGTCTTTAAAGGTTAGAAATTCCACAGGTATAACCTCACTTTGATTTGTTTTATAACCATTTTGCTAAGTCAGGCAAAAAAGGAGCCTGCAAACTGCAAGCTGCAATTTCAAAATATCCTTTATTACTCCTTGCCTTGGAAAGAATTTCTTTTTAATCCTAACAGCATCCACTGCTGTATGAAGCTATCTTTTGTGACTGTTTGGATGGTGGCTGTCAACTGAATGCCCTTCTCCTCTCGAGCCTGAGGATCTCCATGAGCTGTATTAGTGTATTCCTTGACAAGGCAACCAGGGAGAACCAAATCACATCTCCCCCACCCACCCACACTCCTGAGCACATCTGACATTTAATTCAGTGGAGAGCAGCGGCACACAAGTCAATAGCAAGCAGTTTTTGCCACACCATCCCAGGCATCCTGCCCCCAGCAATTCTTCTATCAGATGAGACTGACAGGCAAGTACGTCAATAACAAGCAGGAAAAAAGCCTGTGACTAAGCCATGCATTAAGAAGTTTACTTAAAACCCAACACCCTCTTCATGAGCACATTCACTTCTCAGTCCAGCTACTGTACTTCATATTTCCAATGAAAACATAAAAGCTAAACATCAGTCTTCTTTTTTTTTTTTTCTTTTTTTTTTTCCTCCCCGATACATTGCATTAAACATACACTACTTGTTTCAACATGTCATTTTTGGCTGGGTACAAAGTCACTTGACAGTGACAAGATGTACGGAAAAACCGGAGGGGATAACTATCTAATAAATGAGTATTCAACTGCTAGTGCTTGCTATTTAAAATTAGAAAGAATAGAAAATGTTTTCATAAATAGCTGCTGGGTGAGGTAAGAAATGAGTTGTGAACAGACTAGCTAATTTTTAAGTGTATTTTTAGATCCAGAGTTTATGCTTTGTCTAGACTATTGATGTTGAGGATCACAATCAAAATAATAATGCTTTAAACATGTTCTGTACTCATAAGAAAAACTTCTCCAGCAGTGTGTCCCGAGTCAAGTGTAATCATCACATTCCTCTGCACAGAACTTGACACAGGGCAGCATAAACCATCTTGAGAAACAGCAGAGACTGAGGCCAGTGCAAACCTCCCTCAAACAGCAGGGAGGGCACCAGTCACTGCAGTCAGAGATCACAGAATCCTTACAGTTGAAAAAGATCTCTAAGATCATCCAGTCCAGCCACGACCCTAACCCTGTCACTACCAGTTCCACAATATCTGATTTTAGGCTACAATTTTCCAGACATGTTCTTTGAGAATTTTTTTTTCCCCTAAAAATAAACAAAACAAAACAAAAAAAAAAATCCCTTTGTATTACAGAGACAGAGAGAAGGAGAAACATCAATGTCTAATACTTACAAACATCAACATCAATAGCTACAATTAATGCATGTCCCTTTTTAAGGGAAGTTTTCCTCAACATTCATGTGCAGACATTTTCTCTTACCTAGTTTTAGACCCCTCTAAACAGCACAGAGGAAGAGAAAGAAGATTTTTACCTTGTTTTTCAGACACTGTGCCAGCTAAGCCTTGGCTAATTACAGATCTACCAACCTCAGCTGTGGGGTTGATTTTTCAGCTAGCATGATGCTCCACACTGTCACATGCAGGAGCCAATACCAGAGCAGACAAGCTTTGAGCTATCTCAGATACATCTACCAGAGCCATAAACTCACGATGGAGACACAGCCAGCAGGAGAAAGAATGTATGATTTGTGCATCTCAGACTCGTAGTCCATGAGGAGGCATATTGCCCCCAATTATTGCTGGAAATCCCTCTGCACACGCAATTCAGCTGACACACTGTCTGGAGAAGGTGGTGAAGTCAGTGAGACAGGCTTTCCCTCACCCTCTACTCAAGATGTAATCTCTGGAGTAGCCGGGTGTCTTTAATCTCCACTAGAAAGGAAACGCGTTCCCATTTGTCACACAGAATCAAAGGATTTTATTGTGCAGCCAAAAGGAACAAAAACTCTCTTAGAGGGGAAAAAATCCCCCACCCTACTAAAGAGAGAGAAAAAAAGAGAGAGAAACCCATAGCAGTTACTGGATGAACTGATAAATTCAAAGCAAAAAAAGGAGATCAAATTGGTATTAAGGGAGGGCTGTGGGAAGGGCCATAAGCTAAAGAAGAGAGGTTGAGCAACCAGAGGTAAATACAAATCCTGTGACAAATGTAAAATGAGATGTAGTGATATGGCAAGGCAAAATGTCTCCAAGACTGCATCACCGTGCATGTGCTGCAAAAAGAATGCCAGAACACAGCCCACTTTGTTTCAGGGGTTATGCAGGATCCAGGCATGAAGATTATACGTGCACCTGACCCCTTCCCCCATCATTTACTTTCAGAGAAAGATGGGTTTGGGAGGGTAGACCAGGAGAGGGTAACAGACTGATGAAACAATACCAAACACCTTCTGAGGGATGGGACAAGGCCAAAACATGCAATGCAACAGGTGAGAGAGACCATAAAAAGAAGTTACTTTAAATCCATCCCTCTCAAGGCAAAGTAAAATGTGAGCGTATCCCTGCTAGAGAACATAACTTTTTCTACAAACAGGAATTTTAGACACATCTCATACTAACGGCTTGCTCAACAGTAATATTTGAGAAAGTTTTTTGGCAAAATGCCAGTGTCTTTGGGACTCAAATGCAGGGCACTTACATAGACAACACCCAGTCTCCAAATTTACCCTGAACACTTTGGCCATTTAGAAATCCTCTGACCTTCTTAGCACAAAACCACCTTCCTCCTGGTACTCATTTTTCTCCACATCTCTTATGCAAGCTCATTTGTTCCTCGTTTCCACAGCTTACACACACACACAGAGGAAGGGAAAGGCCAGCGGCGTGTGAGATAGCAGCGTGCTGTCCTCAGGGCTCTTACCAGGTTCAAACAGATCATTGCTGCAGAGTTATTAAACTCAAGTGGTTAACATTTCATTTTATGCTCGATACATTTAAACACAGCCGTTCTTCCCCCAAGCCCAAAACACTCACTGTTCTGCAGAAAAAATGCTTCCTATTCATGTTCCTCTAAATGACAGTCCGGGCTCAAGCCTTGGAGCAGCTTTTTCCCTGCTTTCCACGCTTATCTCGTCAAGGTCTCCTTAAAGTGTCTGTCCCCACAGATATAAATATAAGGAAAAACAGGCTTTCAGCCAGTCTGAAGCTCGAGAATCAGATTTCTTAGACTATTAGTCAACTTCATTAAGTGACTTCAAAAATAAAGGTCAAGCTTTTAATTTAAATTTTTCCTGGGTAAGCATTTGTTTCTAAATTTACCTTTTAAATAATAACATTACAGAAACATGATAGGCGAGAGACGTTGGGAGACAGTGACGGAAGTAGATACATGGTCATTAGGGAAATGGCAGAAAAGGAGAAAGAAAGAACCTGAAGCTTTAAAACATGCAGCTAAATAATCTTACGTGTTTTCAGACAGGATAAATGGAAGTACAGGTAAAATAGCCCATCAGAGAGCTTTAAAAGCAGTTAAGTGCATGTAATGCCTAAGTATTTTATGAGATCCACGCACAAAAAAAAAAAAAAAAAAAAAAAAAAAAAAAAAAAAAAAAAAAAAAAAAAAGAAAAAAAAGAGGAAGAGAGAGATTTGCTGAAATCAGATCTAGCATGAAGAAGTGTAACTGATAAAAAGGAAGATGTCCAAGTACCTAAGCTTGAATGATTTCACATATATGCTGCAGGGGAAATGTTACGACATGCAGTTTTATCAGAGCCTACCGACACAACAGCCTCTCCCCAGGCACAGGTCTGCAGACATAATTTATGCACATGGCACCAAAATCACATCGAAATATATCAGTATTACCATAAATCCTGGCTATAACTCAATCGTCAGGTCATATATGTACACATCTTCAAGAAAATCAAAATAAAACAAGGTACTAGCAGTCCTGGCAGCTTCAGGAGAAACTCTTCAGCAATGTGCCAAGCAAAATGTTTTATTCGAGATCAACATTTTTTATAACCTACAAAGACTTTCCTAGACACATACAGAATCATTGTTACAAGCCTACATGGATCTGACTAATCCATTTTCACAATTTTTACTGAACTACTTTTTTTTTTTTTTTCTGTTTGGGTGACTTCAATGAAAGAACTCTCTGTTAGACAAGTGCAGAAAGAATGCAATCAAGAGATTCTGTAAAGCTGAACTACAAGCAGCTGTGTAGAAAGATAAGATCCAGAAATATTTGAGAGGCAAGGAAACAACTTTATTATCAAGCAAGGTCTACTTTTGTAAACCCCTGATTTAGTCTTGTAAACAGTTGTAAAGCTCTTGTAAAATCCAAGACAAGGCAGAGAGACTTGAGCTGCTTTGCTACAATCAGATCTTAAAGAAAAAAAAAAAAAAAGAAAAAAAACCAGCCCAAATCCTAACCCTGTAAGTGATAAAGGAGCAGTAGATTAAAGAGATTATATAGGATTTAATTTTCCAAATATATGCTGGAGAAGGTGATGCTTTGAGACATATTAAAGAAAAAAATCTGAGCATGAACACAATGGTGTCTTCTCAGCAGAAAGCTCACTATGAAAGAAACAAAAATAAGATTTTTGCTTTGCTATCTCAAAATATTGTAGAAAAGTTTGCGCACTTTTTATTTCTGAGTACTTCAGATGCATATGGAAATCTTCCCCCTAGGTAAGTAAAAATATAAACTAGACTATCCAAATAAAAAAGAAGAACCCAGTCATGATGCGAATGAAACCACACCTTGGAGTTTCTTTCCTTGACAGTTGACAGAATATAACCCTCCTAAAAGAGGGGTTACTAAAAAAAATCTCTAAGTGTATGGTTTATTACTAAGCTTCTAGGAAATTTATCTTCACTGTGATAATTTCCTATCTGAAGTAATTTGCTTTACAGATACTAATTTTTTTACAGTCTGAGCCAATTGGGTAACACATCCTTCAATTCATGGATCATGAGCACTGGCAGGGTGAGAAAAGTTCCAAAGATTCAGGGTGGTCCTGATGCTCACACTGCTGGAACAGAAGGTCAAAACGAGTCCTGTCCTGAATCCTGTTGCTTGCCAAAGCTGGACACACACAAACTTATTAAGTGTACACCAGGTGCAGGGGTCTCCTTCTGCAGATGCTCCTGACCATACAAGTTTCTTGGACTATTCTAAAAGGCCTCCATCCACATCCTCAGATGTACTTATCATCAATTATAAATTGATAGAAAATATGTCAAAATACACTCATTTGGGATACGTATTTGCATAAAACTCCTAACTCCAGGAGAAAACTACTACATCTAATTCTCTCTCTACAAGCTTCTGTTGGAAAGATCTCCTAGTTGATATGGTTCTCCCCCATGGCTTTTTTGCAAACCATCCCCACAACCCTACAAAAAAATTGAGCACAAAATTCAATCCTCATCACCCTCCAGCCACCAAAATCAATTCTAGATGCCACCTGCTGCAAGATTCTTGGTCTTTCCTAGGACCTTCTACAGCAACAAGACTGGAACTTTACGCAGCTGTTTCGTAAATAAAAATCCACCCGAACTTTACACAAAAGCAAAATAACTTCCTCAGATGTCTTTGCAGGGTCCAGGGTAGCTGGCAGTGTCTGGAACCCAGCCTTGTTAAAAACGGAGAGAGAGAAAAACTGTGCCCCTCTGTAACACTCCTGCTTGCAAAACACTGCCCAAAACATTGTCTTCCCTAATTAAATTATCTCATTAGCATGAAAAGCAAACGAAAGGAAGCCAAATGCCACGAGCTGCAGTGTTAAAGGCCAGCTCGTGCAGGGTTTGTGCAGGAAGGCTTGCACGGCAGAGCTGGTGGCCAGCACCTTGGCACGGGGGCTGGCAGGATGACAGCTGGTGGCCAGGGTCCAGGGGTGCCTGCCGGGGACAGGTGGGGAGGGGAGACAGGGACACGACTGGATTTCTTCTGGGGAAATGGGCCATCTTCTCAAAACGTGTGAAGTGCCTGCCAGGACCTGACATACTTAATCTTGCCTAAGACTTCATAGTTAATAAAGCAGAAATGTAGAATAAGCTACTGTCAGTGTTGCCAAATGTCACAAAATAAATCTCACAAAATTTAATTGGCAGGATTTTGGCTCTTTTGGGGATGGTTTTTTAGGTGGGTGAGGGGGGGTGGGAGGAGAATGGGACTAGGTCTTCAAATTACATTTTGGACATGGCAGAAGAAATCTCCTTTTATTTACTACTATTCTCAGTTTTCCAGACCCTAAAGGAAGACTGATCGATCAGTCAAAACTATTACAGGAGAAAGCTCTCTGCCAAGATAAGGGTTAAATGCAGTGTATTTTACAGCATAAGATCTCTGGATCACTTGCAGTGCTGCGAAATGCAGAAGAGGTACTTCAAATTTCCCTCTTAGAGGATATTTTTGGGTCATCCCACCCCATCACTGCTCACATTTAAAAAGCTTCAGCCAGCACCAGGTGAGGTAGTAAATTTTCTCTTCCAGGACTGATGTCCTCTGACCACACAGAATTTTCTGACACACATTTTGTTAAAAGGAGACATGTATCATTCCCCCAAATCAAGAGCACATGTACACTTACAGCACAAAACAGTCCCTAACCATCTGGCATATAAAAAGAGCTTATTCCATGAGAATTGCCTCAGGAAAAAAAAATAAAATAAACATTAAATCATAGAATCAGAGTCATTTAGGTTGCAAAAGACCTTTAAGATCACCAAGTCCAGCCATTAAACAGTGCCAGGTCCACCACTAAACCCTAAGTGCCACATCTACATGTCTTTTAAATTACTGAACATGAGACTAGCACAGTCCATAGTGACAGGCATCCAAAGACCTTCAAGGCTTTACCATGATTTGTGGCACTCCGAGGTATGAAGGTGCAGTTATCCCAATCCTCCAGCAAGTAACTGAATTCCCAGAGAATGCACAACATTTCTGACCCACGGGGAATAACTACAGTTTTTCCAATTTCTGGTGCCATAAATGTGTGACTGCCACTAGCCTCCTTTCACAAAGCCTCACAAGCTTGCTCTTCACTTAAGGAGACACCTGGGAAAATGGAGAGTCTGGAGAGGAGTTTCTCTGCATGTTTCTGTACTTCCATCTTTTTGCTTCATGGCACTGGTACCATTAGTAGTAGTCCATCAGCACCAGCACCCCTTTATCTGGCTGGAAATACTGGGCAGACACCTGGGGCTTTTGGATCAAAACATTCCCTTCTCAGTGCACGTCACTGGAGTTGGCCAGAGCCCATGTTATCTGTCCATCTGCAGTCACAGCTCATCACCTCTCGTGGCCTAACCATGTTTCATAAAATGGATTGACTTTATTTTCAGCTGGTTCAATAAAGTAAGTATCACTTACACCCACTTGCTATTTATGTTTTATTTTGAAAGGCGATGCGTCAAGAACCAGAGGGACGGTGCCACCATGCTAATGAATTAATACCACAGCCAGTATCAAAGTTAACTGCCTCTCTGCTTGCTCCTCTGCCTCTTAAAAGCTACTCCTGTTACCATTTCTTCCACCACCCTTTCTTGCATCTCATTTAAATTTGGCCCAAGTGACTCATGTTTTATCTTTTCAGCTGCTGGATGAAGGCTGTTTGCTGAATGCAGGAAATCAGCAGCCCACCTTTTCTAGGCCAGAGGTCTGCAGCTTTTAATTAGCTGCTTTAGAAGTAACAGGATCAAATAATAAACAGATCATGAACCACTCACAATATCCCTCTCAAGATATGTTAGGTGATGTAGAACCTTTCAATACTACAGAGAAATCAAATCATGTTTGCCAAGCACCTACTTAAATATGCATTTAAGAATACCAAGAATCTAGTTAAAAATATAAGGTGGAAACTACTAGATAAGTTGGAAACTACTAGACTACTACTAGATTGGCCAAAATGTTTTGCATTTTATTCTGAATAGCAATAATTCATTTTCATTCCACCAAAGCTGTCCAAAACTCTATATGCAGTCTTGTAGCGAGGCTGTTATATACATGCCAAATGCCTGTATAGCAAACATCTGGACTTGCTTCTGTTCTAGGATTTGCCAAACGTAAGTCTATCTATTGTTTTTTCTTGTGATTTTTTTTTTTTTTCTCTCTCTGCTGTGCCTCAGGTCGTTTTTCTTAAAATGAAATCATTAAAACAGGCAGAAAGAGTGGAGGAAGGAGGAGTAAGAAGAGCTCTAGTATCTGAGTAATCTTCCAGTGGGACTAATTTTACTGAGTATTTGTGCTACTGCTACCAGTCAATCACTACAAGTATTATTGAGAAGCTAAAAAAAATAAAAATTAAACCACATTTAGGAAAGTATATTGGCATACAGAAAAGGAAAAACACATATGCTGTTCTATAAACTAGAAGCTCCGTTTACTGAAATGTCCTCAGTATCAATATAAAATGTATTAACATAAAAACCCAACTCGCTGTTCCCTGATTTTGCATTCATTTTACATCCGTACTTCTCCGAGGCAACAGATCAGAATGGTGCATTGCCTTCCCCTCAGGCCAAGTGTAATAAACAGGCAGGTGTAATATAAGGCTGCAGTGTCTCAGCTCTCCTCCCCAACAATTGATCTTCCAGCCCAACAGTGTAATTCTGTCTTGGTAGCTCCCTTCACATGCCTCACTCCTGATCGGTCAATTATTTCAAATCAAGCAGAATTAAAGTGTTATTTTTGTGAGGGAGGATGATATTCACCAGTGACCAACGCGTGAAACTAATAAACTAATTTCCCTTTACTGCCTTGGGCAAAACAGAAAAATCCAGGTCTATGGGAGAAAGACAGCAGCTGTTTCATCAGTCTGTTGCCCAAATGTGTTTGCCATTTACTATCTTTAAATTGAATTTTTGCTCACAGGACTATTTTGGTAACAGAAGACAAGAAAAGAAAACAACAAAAAAGGCAGTGGTGAGGATGTATGACTGTTCAAGACAGAGCTGTGCAATGCAAGCTTCATGAGAGGAGGGGACAGCACTCTCCTGTTCTCTGAAACAGAGCATATTCCTCCTGTCAGTAGCAAATTATCCAGTAGATGTCAACACCAGCAAAAAATATGTGTAAAGCCAACGTTAACAGCAACAGTACTCACTTCAATTTACAGTAGCACATCGGGGGACAGTTTAATATTTGGAAGCACTGCACATTTATTTGTTACCATCCCATCCTTGCATCTTCTTGAACAGATCTGGCCTGGCTCATCTGTCCATAAATATATGTAGGGCAAAATAATTTGGTTTTTGCTTTTAGAATAATTTTGTCTGGCCTGCTGAAAAATTGCTGATGAGTACACGATTACTTTCGGATTGGATCGGATGAAATTTTTCTGAGGAGGCGCAGGGAGTAGGGGGGACAAACACCATGCAGTGCAAAGCGACTACTAGAAGCAGAATCTTCATAGTTACTAAATATAATCTGAAGAGGTCTGTTCCCTTCTGACCTTCCACTTGCGTGGTTAAGCAATGCAATGATTTCACGGATTTTGCTCTTTCCTCAAGAAACTTCTCAGCCTACAAGAGTGACCTGCGCTTCCCATGCTGACCCCAGGTCAACAGATACTTGTTGTTCCTGTGAGGTTTTTTTGTTTTGCAGTACACCAAGGACAGCCTGTTGAAAGCCTTTTAGTGTTATTATCACTCAAAAGACTGCATTTGCTGACAAGTTTTAACCATGCAAAAACACAAGGCCATTGCTGTTGACACTTTTAAATCTACTATTGAGATCTTACTGTTTGAACAGCTTGTGTGTAGAATCTGAAGTACAGATTTCTGTTTCCTTTTTGTTTATTTTTAGATAAACCTTGTGTTTCTACTCTGCAATGTTTGCATTTGGCTGCTGAGCATGCAGTAACTGCATACATTATATGCACTGCTTAGAGACACTGCCTTGCAGCCCATCAAGTTTTTGGAACAGATGAAAAGAGAAGGGAAATAACAGATCATTTTCCTGATTGATTAATCTTTCTTCACATTGCCGTTTCCCCATACACACGAAGATAACCAAAAGTATATTGTGACATCCAATAGTGAGCCGTTGAAGCAAATTATTTTACTACTGCTACAAAACTTACTATGGAGTTTGTTTTCAGAGATCTAAAACATAACAAGGAAACATAAATGAAAATATTTTAGAGACATCACTATGAGTATTTATTCCTCACATGCAATTCCTCACAGCTTTTACGAGAAGCATTCATCCAATGATACTGCTGCAGCTTAATTAATCAGTCTGGCTTAAAATTCAGGCTCTCTCTGAAGGCACAAACAGTGGTCAAAGGCAGAGACTGAGAATTACCATAATCTAAGCAATACTTAGACATCAACAGAAGCAGGCACGGGAAGGTCAGGCACAGGTACTGCGCTCCCAGTAAATAATCCCAACAGATGATGGCACTTGAGAGAACAAAGTCAGAGCTCTGAACACCTGGGGAAAACATCAAATGGCGAATCCAGCCCGACGTGGCATGAGGTGCCAGCAGCACGCCCCGTTTTGGGAAGCCATGTCCTGCTCCACAGCTCTGGGTGCCAGCATGCACTACCCAAGACAGAGCCATAAATAGTTTGGAGATAAGACACATATCTTATGAGGCACACCGCAGTTTCACAGCCAGGGATGAGCAATTCTTTTAATTACTGTCAGCATTTTCTCCGAATCCCCGTCTCAAAGAAGAGATGGAAACTTTTGATTTGCTGTGACACCTTGATTGCTGCATGGATGAGTCACCACACCACTCCTGTAAGTCTTACGAATTTATAGATTTTTAGGCCAAAAAGTGCAGGAGGCTGTTACAATTGCTCTGCTCTGACTCTCCTGGCTCATCCAGCAGCCTGCCTGCCGGGCACAAACAGCGACCAGGAATGTCGTGCATAAAATTGTAACACATGCCTAAGCTTGCCTGCGAGCACCACAACAGTTCCCTCTCAAAAACAAAAAAAAAGGAAAAAATGCAAAATTATTGATCACTGAACTCATGTACCTCTGAACACGTCCTAGAGTTTCTCTGACCTGGGGAGGCTGCAGGGATGGTGTCAAAGGGGGAGGCAGGGGTGGCCCTGTGCTGCCCACAGCCAGTTCCCTGTCCCCACTGCAGGGAACCACAGAGCCCTGCAGTCAAACTGTGAAACATTCCTAGGAAAGGGCAAGAACACTGCACAGGCAATGAGGATTAAGGGAAAAAAGTATAAGAAATAGCCCTGCTGATATCAAAGAGGGAAGAGGAGGAGGAGGAGGTGCTCCCAGTACTGGAGCAAGGGTGACTCTGCTTCCCATGGAGAGGACCATGATGGAAGCTGAACACAGGATCATCACAGAATAGTTTAGGTTGGAAGTGATCTCAAAGATCCTCTATTTCCAACACCTCTTGCCACAGGCAGGGACACCTTCCACTAGACCATGTTGCTCCAATCCCCATCCAACCCTGAACCCTTGCAGGATGGAGTATCCACAGCTTCTTTGGGCAAACTGTGCCAGTGTCTCCCCATCTTCACAATAATCTCTTCCTAATATCCAATCTAAATCTCTTTTATTTTTAAGTCATTACTCCTTGTCCTATTACTATGCCCCTGCAAGAGGTCCATCTCCAGCACTGTGTTTTTTCCCCCAGATATCCACACTGCAGCCCATGGAAGACCTCTCCCCATGGAGAGGAACCCATTCTGAAGCAGGATTCAGGCAGGAGCTGCAGCCTGTGGAGGAGGATCCATCCTGGAACATGTTTATCTGGAGGAACTGCAGCCCTGCCAAAGTTTAAGTTTTTTCCCGGAATCTGCCAAGGCAGCTCATGCATTCATCCTCTGTAGTGGTAGAGAGGAGGGACAGAAAGGACTGAATATTTCTGTATCTGCAATATATTAGTGTATTTATGAAAGACACCATGGGGAAGACCTTCTACATAATTTCAAAGGCTGGCTTTTGTTTAATTTCATGCTTTGAAGACATGTGCATTCCAAGTTTTTTTCACTTTTTTTCCCATGCATTCTATTATTATCTTTTTGCCTATCTACTTGTAAACGATTTCTAAGCTGACGTAAGTGAATGAGCTGTTTGGAATGATCTTCACAGATGGAGTGCTCTACCAATTGGTTTCCTGAATGAAGTACATATCCATACCATTTCCTTGATCTTCTAGGTAAGTAATCACATCCACTGAGGATGGATTAGACATACACTTTGGAATAATGCCTGTCTGTAACTAGTTGTCTTATTTCCCAGTGTTCACATAATGGCCCCATTACATGCTTTATTACTGTGGCCAGGCTAAACAGAGCCATTTGTTTAGAATTTTCCTTTCTTTTCTTCTTTATCAGAAGGAAAGTCCAACTTTGTTTACTGAATCCTATGATATTCTGAAATTATTTCCAATGTTCCTGAAGACTGCCTCTGCTAATTCTTTAGAGACAGACTCTCCAAAGCATTTTGTAAAAAATTCTTAATACTCAATTTTGCAAGATGTCCTTTTTTCTCCTGCTTTGGTCTTCATTTGTAAAGTTACAGTTTCTAGCAAATTTTTCCCACACAAGGTTACACAGTTTATTGTATTTTAGGACAATGATAAGCGTTTATGTGGCACTCTTTGCCTTCAAAGTGCTTTACAAACATTAAATATTTAATGCTTATGGCATCACTCTTACTCTCAACCCCATTTTACAGGTAGGGAAAGAGACTTACAGGTTAAGTGATTTTGTTTCAAGTCACATCACAAGTTACTGACAGATGTGAGACCAGAATATATGAGCTCAGATTTTCAGTTCCGTACTCAAAACTAGACCAGCCTTGTTCTTTCACTCAAAATAATATAAATAATAATGAAAATCCTTGGTCCTGTTCAGAGAGAACTTAGCTCTTTGGAGGTTCTAAATACAAAAACAACAACAACAAACCACAGGAAAAACACGCCAAAATTACCCAGGAGGGCACCTACCAGCTTTGTAACCCATGTCTTCCCTTTCCAGTGTTTTAGAGGGAAATCTGCAATTGGACATTATCAGGAAAGGGGTCAGCATGTTTCAGGCATCTATATACTGCCAAATGCACACACACACACACACACACACACACACATTCTCAACCACTGCCTAAACCAAGAACAGAGACCTTCCAGCCAGAGAAGAATTTGCAATTTAAAATCCGAAGTACATTTCAAAATGGCATCACTAAACAGCTTCGGTATTTGATAAGAAGATTACAGTACATTCAATTGCATACAGCCAAAGCCTTTTAAAATAAAGTACAGGAATAGTGAAGCCAGGCATTTGCAACTAGATAACACGGAGCTAATCGGGCAGTGCGAAAGGTGTGCCCTGCTGTAGGGAGCGTGCAGGAGCCAGGCAGCTTTTGGAACTCAAATAATGAGGGGGATTTTTTTTAGCTTTAACATTTTTCATAATCTAAGCAGGAGGTCTAAACACAGGCTGTATGCAACACTAACTGTATTTCCCTTTAACAGGCTCCTATGGGAACAAATGTTCAGTGTCAGGCTGGTACTATACGTCCATTTAATTGAGCTGAGAGAACTCTACTGCCCTCGAAGAAAGCTCATCTCTTCTCTCCGTGGATGTGACTATAGAGCTAGCAGATAATATCTCACTCATTATTTATACAACCACGTAATTATCTCCCAGAGATCCCCCATTTTGTAGAAGTTTCTTTTTTGGAAACATCATCTGTTGGCTGAATGGAAAGTCAAATCCAGCCTCCGATACTGTGACAGTGAGTGCCAGAGCATCCTTTGCTAACACACGTGGGAAACAGCACAGGAGTCTGCAGTACCACTCACATGGGGGATGTACTCCTGGCATTACACTGGATCTGTTTAATTCTCTTGCAAAATGCAAGCACAAGATCAACAGTACACAAAACACACTCAGAATTTTAGAGAAACATTGTAATGGTAGGAGCCAAACATGAACAAAAAATAAATCTGCATATTGCACAATTGCCTCCTCTGTGTCATTGGGTTCTGTCTCACCGTTTACTGCTCTGCTGCCACCAGATCCAAACCCCTTGATACTTGTTTAAAAGTGACAGAATCTTCTGAGGTCAAGAATATTATTATCCCTCCTCTTCAGCTGGTGACATGAGAATGGAAAGAATATGAAGCAAAACTAGAAGATGCCCTCAGGTACGGAGGGCAGAGGTCAGACATTATATCCAATTTAAACATGTGCAAAACCCCTCTAGGCCTGTGTACCTCAGAGTCTGCAGGGAGGCACATTATTGCTAATAAAGCTATTTAGGTGCCCAATGTCCTGCTGTTGCATAAACCAAAGGGAACATCATTTGCCCACTTATCACTGCAGGATTGCTGGAAATTCCCAAATGAGGTACCACTGCCCAAATCCTCTGGTGTCATGTCACTCCAAAACACAGGGATGCTTTGAGCTGAGCACCACGGGGAGGTAATACATTGTGACTCATCCTGCTGAGGGATCTGGTTTCCAGCTTTGGCTCCCTATATAACTGAAGCACAAGGCACTACAGAAATCTGCTGGGCTCAGAGTTTTCATGCCAGAAACTGGACGTTATTGTGCCCAGAATGGCCATGCTCAGTTACCTGAAAAAGGAGGCTAAAGCTCTCTTTCAGGTGGTGCTACTGGTTTTTAACTCCACCTCTAGACCCAAGACAAGGAGTGGGTACAATCCTCTGCTCTTTCAGGTACAATCCTCTGCTCTTTCAGATGTCCTGTGTCACTGCAGGTTCAGCTCAACAGAGCACTGGAGTTCACCAAGAGACTTGAGAAAAACAACCAAGGACATAGCAAATGAACACCACACCCCCACCACTGTTCTAACAGAACTTTTGGGCAGGCTTAGCCAACACCCACAACTCAGCCAAAGCTCAAGAGAGAGGGCACTGGTGTTTCTGTAATTCAGCAAGCCTGCCATTACCTTCCTCAGGCAACCCCATGCTCAGCTACTGCACGAGGTACAGGCTTCTGCCTTCCCGCTTCGATGGAGGCTGGTTTGGTTTTTTTTCCCCCATTTAATTTTGAAGATTATAGGATTTACACTTATTCTGGTAAAATATTTTGTAGCACTGCCATCAAAGAGCAGAGTGGAGGCAACACACACATATTATGAAAGCTCTGGCATTATAATATGTAGCTTTTCTGTTATAAATTACATTGACCAGCTAAAGTACAGGTTACAGTAAAGTCTGCACAAAGTCATATTGTGGCAGTAATGCACATATGGAAGAAAAAAGAAACAACAATTTTCTTGTGCATTTTAATAAACTTAGCAAAAATGGCCAAGATTGAATTCCTCATGAAGAGAAAGCCAGACCTTACTCATGAAGTCACTGTGGTTTTCGTTTTTCTCTAATGAGAAAAACACCTACGCAGTTGTCACTACTAGGGAAATACCACACACCACTGGATTAAAGTCCTTTTCAGGAATGTACAAAACACAGTTTCCTGTTAGTGCCTTTTTTTAATCTTGAACCACTGTCTTTCTGAAGCAGCCAAGGAAACTTGACTATCATACTCGCTGGCCCTACAAGCCCAAGGCCAGCTACAAGCCCAGGCACTGTACCCATCCTTTCACCCCTCCAATGCCATGACTTGGGGGTAGCTCAGGCTCTCTACCCTGGCAGCCCTGAGTCCCCAGAGTAACAGGAAAGGCTTGAGGAAAGCTCAGAAAAGGAGATCCCAAGTTAGATCAGAGGAGGGTTGGGAGGGTGAAGGAGCAACAACAACCCAGATGCAGCTCAAACCCAGGACTCTGCAGCCCCCTGATGCCTTTCCCAGTTTTCTCCCCCAGTGTTAATTAATCTTTCAATCAATTTTCCCCCTTTATTCCCACCATATCTCCCATTTCTGCTCACCACCTTCCCTTCTACCACATCCAGGTTTCTTTCTCTCTTTGCTTCATGTCCAGGGAAGAATTCCTCCAAGACCTTCCCCAGTCCTCAAACAAGATCGACTCAAATAGGTGGTATGCAAAACTTTCTTTACTTATGTACTCATACCTTTTTGACCTTGCTTTATCCAACTTAAAATCCCCAAGTGAAATCATTAGGTGAGCAAAAATGACCTGATCTTCCAAGAATTTGGCAAGCTCATTCCATTAAAAAGAAACAAAGGACTCGTATCCTAATCTCAGATGTAGAGAGGAGGAAACTGAGGTGAAGAAGCAGGTGGGAACATAGCAGTGATGAAATGGAAGTGACAAGCTTATAATTTATTAAGTTGCTAAGCATAGTTTCATCCAAAAACCAGGGGCAAAAGAAGTTCCCTCCTAAATAAGGTATTGAGCAGAAACCTTTAAGAGAACAAGCAACCCCATTCTGTTCCAATCCAGCTGTCTACAGCTAACCCCTCATAGGGGACTTTAGTTTTGGACAATTAATTTTATTCGTTTAGAAGGGAAAATGTAAGCAACCAGCAGGAAAACCTGCCAATTGACCAACCATTTCTATTTGTGATGGAATTCATGGAGTTAATCCCACAGTGCAGTTTGTTCCAGGAGCATCCCTGCCACATCTCAGTGCTTGGGTGCAAAAGACGGGCCAAAAGAGGGGATTATGAATTTGTGAGTAAAAACAAAGCACTGGCTCTCAATAGAAACATTTTAAGGATGGCATACATTAATTTATTCTCTTCTGCACTGCCTCTGCATACCTGCTGCTGGCAATGTGACAACATATAAGCACTGAATGTTGTGCTTAGTAGCTTAAGAGCTCCAAGACAGATTGTCATTTTGCTCATTCTTCCTGGGCCAAAATGTGTTTTCCCAGAAAAAAAAAAAAATAAATCCCCTCTTCCCAAAACAAATACACCCCCCTTCCTCCCCCGCAGTCATCTTCAAATTTCGAGAAGAATTGGAGTGGCACCACCCTTGGAGGAGGCAAAGTAGGGAACGCATCCTCAGGAGGTTTTTATTCTAGACAGAGAGCCTCTCCCCAAGACAGCATTTTGCCAGCACATGGAGAGTTTTGAAAATGAAGGCAAAAGACTTCCATTTGAGTGAATTCAATGGGAAGGCAGCACGGCGCACAGAGCACTGGGGCAATTTGCTCTTGGCAGCCTCTCTCACTAAGTAGGTGGGCTGCGCTCAGCGCCAATTAGGGGCTGACGCTTTTCCTCAGGTACAATGCGCTGCGACACGGCTCGGACTGCTCCTCCCTCCCTGCATCTGTGTTTACTGTGGCTGTTCATTTTCCCCCTTAGCAAGGGGGATGTTTAATAAAGCAGGCCATTCCCCAGCTACAAAGGCGCTATATCATCCTTGGGTGGATGTACACATATGGTACAAAATTGAATGCAGCTAAAAGTCAAAGCAACTCCTGCCAGAAATTTTTGATGGCAGCGTTGAGGAACGAAGCAGTTCTCTGTTTTCTGATACTGGGTGAAAAGGGGAGAGACAGCACAGTGGGTTTCGCTCCAAAGTTAAAAGGGAATCATAAGAGTGAAGAAAAAGAAGCAATATTCAGATTTCTAAATTCCCTGTTTCCAGTTCAAGGTCTAAGTTTTCTTTTGGCTTGTGCTGCTCTACAAATGGAGCCAAAGAGGTTCTCGATCCAGGTTTTGATTTCCTGCTGTGCTAAGCTACAGGAATGCTCACATCTAGGCTCTGCTTTGGTCCTGTCTCTAATTAAGGCAGCTTATTTTTTCAAACATGCTACCTGAGACCTGCTGATGTTGCTCCAGGTCATGCAGCCATGCTTCAAACTGCTTTCTAATATACCTAATAGTGCCACAGTGATATGTTCAGCTTATTACTGTTAGAGAAGCAGTTGGGTCATGGTATTCTCTGCAAAATACTTCTGTAATGGAGTGGATTAATTTAATGAATGCCATTTACTGCAGCAGAAGTGACAATGATTTGATGTTTTGTTACAATTAAGACTCATTAGCCAGTGACTTTTTTCTTAGTTGTCTGACAACCATATTAGATGTAGCACATCTCAGATACAAAAGTTCTGAACTTCCTTCTAGTCATTTTTAATAAATATGAAGGAAGTGAGAATGAAAGTCTTGGCACTGGGCTGCTTGAAGTGACCTGTTTGAGCGATGCCACGTACATCTCCCTGCCCCAACTACCGAGAGGAAACTGCACCAGCTTCCAAGAAATCACTGGATCATACCTGGCACCAAAACTTTCAACCAAACAGCTGGAAGTTTAATCCAAAACATCTCACCACCTGGCTAAGACACAAAAAGGCTTTTGAGAAAGCAGACAGAGCCAGGTCTTGATGCTTTTAACAAGATCCCAGAGCACTGCCAAGACAGGAATCCCTGCACTGGAGAACCTGCTTGTGGAGAGCGCACTGTGCTCTGCCACAGGACTGATGGTAAACTCAAACTTAATTTTAGTAACAATCTCTCCTCTCTCAGTCAGCACCTGAATGCTGAGGAATGATCCCCATGCTCTTCTACCAATGCAAAATCTTTTGTTCCTTGGGAGCACAACTCCTTTGCTTTTGCAAATCCTGAACAGCAGTATGCAGAACACAAAGAAACAGAAACAAAATCCCCTGAAAAAGAAAAAAATGCATTGCCAAGCGAAACCAATATTGGCCAAACCAATGTCACTAGACTCCAGGTTAAGTTTTCAGGCTACAAGAAGCCAAAAGCCAGACTAATATTTTTGCAGATGCAGCATTCCCTAGCATTGCTGGGGACAGAAGATCATGCTCAGCTGTACAACCTGCAAATATATCTTACTCAGCACAGAAGGGAAGCTACAAAACTAATTTAATTAGTTGTCTAAGTCAACAACATTTAAAATCTGGATAGCACAAATAGTATATTTTTTTTTTTAAAAACCCTCAGCACTTTACAAATATGCCTCAAATCATCAGAAAGGCCCATAAATGCAAAAGGTTTAATTTAAAAAAGAAAATTAGGTATTATTTAAAGAAAAAAATCCCTAAAATTACAAATTATGTACCATTCCTTTAATATTCAGCAACGATATTTTCTGAATGTTTTCTGAGGCACTCACACCAATACTTTTTCTTTAATCAAAAAAAAAAAAAAGAAACCTAAACATTTTAGCTTTTAGTTAAATCAAAGTAATAATTTGGTTTCACTAGATGCTGTATAGGAGATCACTCCAGAATACAAGGCTGTGAGTGAGTAATCCAGCAACAGCAAAATGCACACACCCCAAAAACAAGTGCAAAAGAATGAAAAGTGGCTTATATGCCTTTGAAACCTAGAATAAGAAGCATGAAAAAAAATACAAAAGCTGGGAAGTCAAGGAAAGAATCAATAGCATGTCTTATTGTTCTTGTGCAAATTCAGTATCCTTCCCTCCCATTCTACCTGGGATGGACACCAGAGACATAAAAACACACCGTGTGGCCAAAATCCCCAGCTGACGCTGCTGGCGACTCCTCAGGAGCCTGGCAGTGTTCAGATGTAAGAGGATAGCATGAGATAGGAGAGAGGGATGACGTGACTCAGCAGGCAGGACTGGAAGCCTGAAACCCAGATGTTTGACAGCAGAAAGCATCATGTGGGGTGTGTTTTAAAGCTTCTCCCACCACAGCTTCTCCAGCTCTTCTGAGCACGACTTTGGCAGTAAAGATTCTCCCTAGAACTACTCGTAGAACCTGGCATTTAGACACTGCTGACTGCAACCTGAAAACCAGCCATTCATGCAAATTCCCACCTCACTCCCACCTACCTGCAATCTCTGTTAACTCTCCCTTGCAGAAGCAAACCTGAACAGTAATGAGCAGTAATGTGCTAACGAAAGGAATACAAAATCTGGTTTTCCCTTCTGTTGTAGAGTGAGGATAAAAATCACACTCCTGCTCCTTCATCCCATGCCAGGAGAGTTATAACCCCATGAAAATCACTTGAGTTAAAGATAAGCTGGGAGCTTCAACTTTATATTCATTTTTATCAAATCCTTGAAACTGCTTCATGGGGTTTATTTTAATAGGTATTTCTACTAACAATAATAACCCCCCTTATCTGTACTAAGGAAGAGAAAAAAGCAGATTGCATCATAAATCTTAGTCATGCCAGCTAATAATCTTCAAAATCATCCTTTTAACACGGATGGCACCTATTAAGTCAAAGTACTTTTATCCTGCCGGTTTAGGAATAGAGTCTCATCCCAGCTCCCGTTATGAAAATGAAAGATTTTCAACAAACTGCACTGGCAGCTGCAGTATCATAAAATCCTTCAAGTGCCTGTGAAGCTGAACTGTAAGCATGGCACCCCTTATCTGTAATTAGGGAAAGGAGAATAAAATCTGTAGAACGCTCTGTATAACCCCCCAGCCCCTCACTGCAGGGCTTTGTACCTGGGTTTTTCTAATAAAAGAGTTTTAAGTATCAGCTGCAATGTAATCTTGTTTATTAAAAGCAAAAGACTTATGGCAATGACTGTGTCAAACCTGAACTACAAAAAGGAACATGTATTCGCAGCCTTTTTACATAAGGCACACTGATAAACATCATTTATTTCACAACTGCCTATGATATGCCATACAATGTACATTTATATATGTTTAAAGCAATTTTATTCCAAGAGATGCATATCTGATTTCAGTGGAGGGTATGTTTTCCAAGATGCATTAAGATCTAACTAAATTTATTTTTTAAAAGAAGAAGAAGTGGAACTTATTACAACAGTGCAAACTATTATTGTCATAACAATGTAAAGTACCCACAGATTTAATACTACAAGGCTCTATTCATCACAATCTCATTTGGCAATTGTGTCATTTCACAGTATTTTATTATCCAAACATTTCTCCAAGAGTGATGCCATCTCATAGCAGAGGTGCAAAAACCAGGGCACGTTCACTCCAAAGTATCTGAATTGTAGTTCTTTATCAAATTCTTTGAAAATAAATACAATCACTCCACTAGCATTTCCATTTTTCTTCCAAATATAGTAAGGATGCAAAGTTTTCAGCTCTAGAGCACAGAATATTTAATAAAAGCAGATCTTGGCAAAATGGAGAAATTAAGGCAGGGTGTGAGTGACCTACTCAAGTCCCAAACTATGTCATGAACAGAGTACCACAAGAGGTCTGAGATCCAAGTCCAGCCACTGGGCCACGCTGCTTTTTCAGCTCTCGGATGCTACCAGCTGCATTTCCATTAACTATTTCTAATTAATGCATCGGCACAATGGACTAACATCAAAATCTTTGCTGTAACAGGGTGATTTGTTAGGTCATAATAGCATGTAATAGGGTGATTTATGAAGGTTAACAGGTGGTATGTGACACTACTATCAAAACTTTCATCATTTCACTGTCTCTCTATGAGCCAACTTTCTTGCACGCCACAGCACAAGATACTCAGTATCCCTACGAGGAGCACAGGGCAGGGATTGCACTCACAGCCACCTATAACCTTGGGAATTACCACTGATGCTCAATGCCTGCTACACCCCAAACTACATATCCCCCAACCAATAAAGGACCCTAAAAACAAGGGAACAGTCTGGGAACCACTCTTCAGAGTAATCAGGTGAGCAGTATCTTTTAATCATGTAACTGCCCAAGGTAACCCAGATGTCCAGGTCCAAACAGGATCTTATGTCACAAGCCTTAGACAACACAAAAGAAATTTCCACCATGAGAGAGAAAAATTGCATCAAGACATATTAATAGAAATGTGAATGCCAATATCTGAGTGTGAAAGTATGAAGTCCAAGATATCCTTTAAATGCCCCTTTTTAAAATCCTGGGGGTGTTCATAGTTCAGGTGCTAAAATAGTTAATTTTATAGTGCTTAAATTATTAAACTGGATGTTCTCACCACCTTTCTTCCAGCCTTAAGTCCCCCTGACATATA
This sequence comes from Onychostruthus taczanowskii, assembly GCF_017590055.1. Classification (NCBI taxonomy): domain Eukaryota; kingdom Metazoa; phylum Chordata; class Aves; order Passeriformes; family Passeridae; genus Onychostruthus; species Onychostruthus taczanowskii. Next base: position 1,686,657 of record NW_024497629.1, read on the forward strand.
TGCCAGGCATCTCAGAGCTCAGACCATGCCACCCTCTCCTGCAAAACCCTGCACGAGGGTGCAGCTCTCCAGTCTCACCTTCGGGGACCTGCACTCTTCACCCCCACCCAAGTCTCCCCCTCTTTCCCTGCTCACTGGCTGCTGTCAGATTTGCAGCTCTCCTGCAGCGCCCTTCCCACGTTTCCCTCTCTCAGATCTCGCTGCGATCATGGAGCCTAGCAACGTTAATCTGCCACTCATTTATCATATTTCAAGCTCAGATATACAAATCCGCTTTCCTTTGTCCGTTCGGATCATTGTGATTCCGCTTTATGGTCTCAATTCCTCTTTTCTAGTCCTTTGCTTATGGGCTGTTGTTTATTATTATTTTCCTATCTGGAAGTTAATCTCTCTGAAGCCGGAGTCCTTGCCGCTGCCTTGCTCCGTTCAGCATGAAGCGGGTGCTCTGTCAGGGCTTGATAAACCATTTGTCATTCAGGCGGCAGATAATGCGGTGGCACACATGCCCATTTTAAGCAGCATATACTAAAAGCACTGAGAATAAAAGTGTTAAAATACCACTGAAAGATTTATAAATATATGTGGATTTTTTTTTTCTCCAAGAGAAAGACTGAAGGCAGGAGATGCTTTGCTGGGCCAGGCTTGAAGACGTATTTAAAATTTGCAACTCCTTGTTGTTCCCCAACAAGGGTTTCAGTGACCCTGGACTCCTGTAGAAATCCCCCTTTTAACTCCTTCAGCTGGACAACAGTAATTAGAAAGACACATTGAAAGCCAGGAACTTAAATTCTTTCTCAGTTTCTTTCTCCATACTACTTTAGAGTTAATACTTCTCTTTGTTGTCCACCCATGACTGGAGGTCGAGTTAGCGAATGGATGGGAGGAGAAAAGCATTAAGGACCAACATTAACTACAACCATTTCTCCCTGTATATCCTCGCAGCAGCAAGGGTGGCACTGGCAGCTCCCTGCAGCTTGAATAGGAACTTCCCTTTGACACAAATAATTTGATTGTTCTCTGTATTTTTTGGACAACACACTGTGTGTCATGTCACTGTCTGAGGAATTATTTTTACTTTCACACCATCTTATCTGCCATCTGACGTGGTCAGTGCTTATATGTTAAATATCTCACAACCCAAGGGATCTTTAAGAGACAGAAAGAGCTAATTGCTTTAACTCCTGCTGTGCAGGAAAATTACAGAAGATTTTTGAGGTGCCAAAAGAGGGAACTTCCCAAAACATTTGTTGAATACTTTCCTAGCAGTTTGGCCCAGGAGGAGCTGGAAAGAAACCATCCTCCCTTCCCACCTCAGTTGTCCACAACTGTCAGTCCAGCTAATGGGCTTTTAAGATCATTTTAAGAGAATAAAAACCAAACAAAACCACCTAACCCAAAGCAGAGGCAGTGTTTTAAATCAGAGTTTTGATGTGTTTTAAAACAGAGTTTTAACTTGAGTTCCCTGATCACTTTGTCACAGACATGTTGGGATGGCTATGGGCAAACACAGCCAGAAACTAGGATAGAGAAGTACAAAATTTCATTTTCAGAGATTTCAGGAGATTTGTGGTAAGCAGAGACTGCTCAAGACCCTCAGGGAGGGAAAAAAAATTTAAAAAATCAAAACAACTGTGTTCAGGTGTTATGAAGTTCTCCTTGATATTATCACCAACAGGCAGAAAGAAACCTTCCAAAAGCACAGGCTGTGAGGAAAGTGCCTGTGGGGTCTGCAAAACACAGAGACCAGGGAAAGTGCAGAGTTACCAGGCATTTTATAACATACACTTTAATTTCACCAGGAAAGAGTCTGGGACTTCATCAAAGCAAGATATGCAATATATTTGAGTCTTTTTTCTTTTCTTTTTTCTTTTCTTTTTTTTTAATTTTTAATAAAGCCTAGCCTTTGCTTTTCCTTTTTTTACTTGTGACAATCTGAGAAAAAAATGACAAGGAGGTCCGAGAGTTTTTCTCTGTGATTCTAACATTTCACCTAAGGGAGTAAAACTGCAAATGCCTGAAATGGGTTTTTCAGTTAATATATTAGAACCAGTATTAATAAAATATATTTGAAAATAAACAATTTTCTCCCGCCCATATCACTGCCATACAAATGTATGTGAACATTCAGATTCCAAAACCAAATTTGCCACAATTTATTTTTTTTTCCGGAAAGTGGATTTTTACTATCTCAATTTATTCTGAAATCAGGGCCATCCGTACAGAAACTTGCACAACTGTAATTAAACTAATTTTTTTTGAAGTCCAGTTTAATTACTTTGGTGACAATACCTGCATATCAGCTTTTATTTTTATAACTAATTAAAAATGAAAAATTTACCTTTTAAAAAGGTCTTTCCTTGAAGTAATTTCCATTTACAACAGGCATCCATTTAGAGTTTCTAGTATGGGTTAGCTATCTGCTTCTGCCATGGAGAGAGACTAACAATATCTGCTTTAAATGAAAACTAAACCATCCCTCAAACTGTTCTTACATGCCTTTTCATAGGCATTTTACTTTGTATCTGGAACATTCCCATATACTACAACATACATCAGGGGCACCCAGAGGTTTGGATGGCCATTGTGGTTGACATTTATATGAGACTGAAAGCTAAACAATAAAGCAAATGAAGAAGTAAAATTCAATGTATACCCTACTTTACCCTCCTTGCAGGTTGTACCAGACAACTGGACTATAAAACTCAATCTGTTTAATTTTCCTTGAAATCTGAAGACAAATTCTAGTAATTTTTGGCAGTTTTTAAAGTACTATTTTTTCCCTTAGTAAAAGCTGTGTGACGTTGTGGAAGAATAGGGTCAGATTTGGTTTTTGAAACCTGGATGCAGCTTTGGCTTTAACGAGTCTACTCTCTCTGTGTCACACCAGTGTATCTCAAGGTTCCTTCCCCAAGTGCATTAAAAATGAGGCTCATGCTACCACTACGCTGTGTCAATTATGTGTATTTTGTCCGAACACTGTGAAAATGATACTGCTATTTCTGATCTGCTGAAGTGGTTTTTAGTTCCTTCTCTTCAATGTAATCCTATACTGATTTCTCAGTACTTGTGAAACCCAAGGTAGGGGAGAAAGGCTGGGGAACAGGTCTAATGTATGCACATCAATTTTTAAGTAGTTTTTTTTAATGTTCCCTGGGATGAAAGCGCATGCGGCTTGGCTCATTTACGAAAGTCACAACATCCCCCAAAGTCTCCTTTTCCCAGCTACAGCTGTGTCACTGGGGCTGTCTCACTGGAAATCTCAAGCCTTATCAAGGTCAAGGGCTGCCAGACAGCAGCCTGGTGATCTCTTCAGACTGCGGCCACAGGGATTATTTTCCCAGACTGCTTGCCCTCCCCATTCCCCACTGCCTCAGCGTGTGCATCTCGACTCTCCATGCTCTTTCGGGCTGTTATCCCCTCCTGGTGTGCTGACTCCCACCTTTGCTCAGCCATGTCAGCCCTCACCACAGCACTCCAATGCCACTCACCTGCAGCCCACACTCCTGCAACCTTCAAAGAACAGTCTGTTGTTCCAGGGCGCAACAAACCAAAACCTCTCCCTCCTTTCAAAATACTTGGTGCTGTGCTCAGAAGATGTGACCATTTGACACAGGGTGTGCTCTAGCTTCTGCTTATTCCCTGGAATAATTGCTTTGCTGTGCTCTAGCTCACATTGGCCATGCCCAGCCCATCTTTCCTGCATTACACTTTGCACATAGGATACTTGGAGAGAACTTGAATGCTGGTTTTACTCCACATGCACACACCATATAATGTATCGAACCCATGACCTGGCTTGGGGGATTTTCTGTTGGATTAAGTAAATAAAATACATAACCAACTATATTTACTACTAATAAAAATAATGTTGAACAAGAGCAGGTGATGCCTTCCTCTGAACCCTTTGCACAACCTTGTAACCTTCTTCTCTGGACACAGCATCCAATCTGGCAGTCAGGAGTTTTGGCTGCTCCAACTCCATCAGCAGCTGACTGACTACAGCGATCTCTGCTGCTCAGCTAAATGTTACTTTGTGCTGCTCCCCAGCATTAAACACTTTTTATCATAGAATCACAGAATATGCTGAGCTGGAAGAGACACACAAGAGCTCAACTCCTGGGCCTGCACAGGATCCCCCAAGAGTCACAGCATGTGCCCGAGAGTATTCTGCAAATGCTTCTGGAGCTCTGTCAGGATTGGTGCTGTGAGCCCTGCCCTGGGGAGCTGCTCCAGTGCCCAGCCACCTTCTGGGTGGAAAGGTTTTTCCTGATACCCAACCTCAACCTCCCCTGACTCCATGTCATGGCATTTCCTTGAGTCCTCTCTTATTCTAACTCAGTAGTCACTGTCTATTGTGAGATTCATCTACGAAGTTTCCAGACTATGCTGAGATCTCCTGCCAAAGAAGGGATACCAAGAGGAGCTGGAGAGCTTGGGGACCACAGTGGCTCCCCAGTATCTACCTGTTGCGTGCCACTCATCTGAGTAGACTGCAGACTGTTCCTGTCTTCAAAATAAAGTCAAAAATGAAAAAAAAAAAAAGTGGAACAGAAATTAAGGAGTGAATGGAAGCTTGTCTGTCTCAGTACTGCACTGTGGCATGCAAAACAAATTCAGATTTACTAAATAAATATAATATTGAGTTCTTATCTTTAAAATACTCTGGGGTGTGTACACACATTAAAAGTAAGTATGATTCTAGGGTAAGTACTGATTAGATGTTTCATTTCTGCATTTCACTCTGCTTGGAAAGTACACTGCTCTGTTCCAATTCTATTCATAAGTGGTTTCAGTTTCTGTCTTTCATCCAATGGCACAGCTCTACAGTCATTATTTTTTTAAATATTTAATGTAGCTGAAGTGCTATAATATGGAAGAGGTTTCCAGACTGAAACAACAATTGTAAATATTTTCCTAAAGGAAACTGGAGAAGAGCTCTTGCTTGATCAGAGAAGGCATTTCTTTAGTATGTGGAAAAACTGCTAAGTCCAAACAAAATATCTTCCATTGGTTCAATTTTTCCATTTTGCTAAAAAATTTGTTTTTAAATGGTGAGTTGGAAGAGAGACTTTCAGTGATTAAAACCAAACTTGTAGGCCAAAATACTGAACATGGCTGTTTCAATACTCTAGCATAGACATTTATTTGTCTGCCTCCCCTGCTAAAGGAAGGAAGGCTCTGCTGGATTACCACAAAAGCATTGCTATGGAGTGAGAAAGATGAGGCTTCTCCATCCACAGCTTAAAACTACTTGTGAAAAAGAGGTGGATCACTGCAATTCCTGATGCATTCAGCAGATGCTGTGAGAGAATTATACCAAAGATCACAGCATCTTTTGCAGGAACTGAACTCCCTAAGTCTGGACACAGAAAAGCTTGAAATGCTGCCACATCACTGGAACGACCTTTGACACATGGCAACAGCTGTTAAATTCCAAATCCTTTATTTGACTAAGCCTTAAGGGTCACAGAGTCACATACAACACAGAACTGCAGAGGCTGGGAGGCACCTCTGGAGATAGTTCAGCCCTCCTGTGCCACACAGAGCCAGGTCATGTACAGCAGGTGTCCAAGGGCCATGTCCAGTCAGGCTCTGACCATCTCCAAGGACAGACACTCAAGAATCACTCTGGGTAACCTGTTCCAGCATTTAACTCTCCTCATAGTAAAAGGCTTCTTCTAGGTTCAAATGGAATTTCTCAGATTTGCCAGTAATCTGGAGCTGAAATTCGAAGATTTCCTTTATGTTGAGAATGTAAGAACAGCTCAGATTGGCTGCACAGCTCTCCAACAGGAAGGGCTGATTCCATTGCCTAAACACAGGCATTTAGCACAAGTGACCCTCCAGGGTATATAAGACATCTCCACAGAGCCAGCAAGGCAAATATGACAACAGACCTACAGGAAACCCATACCCATATGGCATGGCAAGCTGGAGGCACCATGGGAGACCCTAAGCATCTCAAATGGCACTGGATGCCTATGTTGGGCCAACTGAATTGGGACACAAGCATTCCGATTCACAAACTACTCATTTATTTATTTCAAATGCTCTTATGCTTAAACTATTTACAGGGTGACATTTTCAAGTTCCCCTCCATGACCACATGGCTACAAACCAAAATTCCCAGCTTTCACCAATGCACTTTTAGCACGAAGTCAGAGGAATCCAGAAGAGTGAACAACAGCAACAAATACACAAAATACTGAGACTCAGTTTAGGCATCCTGAGCTGCGTCCTGCAACACATTCTGCCTGAACATGGTTATCACCACTATACTTTGCTTTAATCAGCGTTCTGCAGATTGCCTTTTGAGCAAGCACCATGGGCTACCAGCAGGCCCTGCAGCCCACACTGCCAGAATCTGTGCCCTCTGACTTTTTCACTCATTCCCTTCAGGACCAAACATCATGGAAACCTGTAACACGATTAGAGAGCTACACACTGGTAAGTATTAGTTATAAGATTCACAACCTTGCCTTCAAGTTCATACATATCTCCACAGTTAAATACTACAGGTCGACATCTCTTTTTTTTCCTGCATTCTAAGTCAAATGAATCTCTGTGATGGAGTGGATAATAAAGCTGTGTAAAAAAGCAGAGGTTGCACAGGAGGGGTGAGAGGGCAGAAGAGGAAGGTGGACAGGCTGCAAACTGCAACACAGGAGCTGCAGAAACCTCTGAACCTGCCCTTGAGGAAATGCAATGAAGAATTACATGTTAAATAACACCACAGAGCTTTGACACATCTGAGTTTGATTCACGATGCTGGCTTCTTATGGAAGGGCTATGCCTTCCTCTGTAAAACACACACTAAATGTATTGCTCCCAAATTATAATATTTACTTCTCAGTTGGATGAAGAGGCGTTTTTTTACTGTGCTCCTGCCTGGAGATATTTTTCCCTACTCCACCCTGTGCTTTCTTTTTGATGTAAATATTACTTGAAATTATTGCAGTACAGATGAACAACTATTAATTAAAAGTGAGGAAGATTTATTGCATTAGGCAGTGCTGCTGTAACAGATCAAACAGCTGAAGATATGAGGCACAGTGTGCTGCAATTGGAGGTTTAATGCCTTTTAGATCACAGCCCCATGTGTCTCATGGGTGTCAGGGTGGACTTGCACCCCACCATGTCTGGGTTCCTTGCCTGCTTGCAGATAAACCTATAACATAAAACCACAGCTTGTGAAGAAGGGTCAGATAAAAACACAGTCTTGCAAGACAGCTTCAAGAAAAAAATATCCAAGCTGATTCTGAAGCAATTTCCTGGCCTTGTGCTCACTCTTACACTTGGTGTTAGGAGGCTTTAGCAGACAATGGTTTCATTACCGGGGGTTTCTCAGCAGTGTGATCCACCCTGTGCTGTGGAGAGCTAAGGAAGATTTGCTTTGAGCTCAAGACACAGATGCTCCAAGTCCAAAAGTACAGGGCATCAGAGCGGTAGCCCCCGTGCTGCTGCTGTGCATTTGCAAATAGCTCTGGGCGCATGTATTGAGAACCTGGCTGGCACTCCTTTGTCAGGCTTTTCACTGCGCTGTTCCTGCAAAACTGCTACAAGCCCCAAGCCCTATCAAGCGGTTTTAAGCAGCCCTGATGCCTGCAAACATACAGAGTGCTGGCACTTAAGACCAGTCATCTCTTTGCAAAATGCAGAGGGTACCTCACTGTGAGGAGCACTGTATCACCTCGGTGAGATCTGGGCATGAAACCTCAGGAGCAGTCATCAACCTCCACCTACAGCTACACCACAGAGGAGAAAACAAAAATCCCCAGATTAAGCATTTATTAATCAGACAGGAATTCAGATACAAGATTCCTGATTACACATCATGTACAGAAGCAGTAAGCCACAAGGAAAAAATCAATTTCCGAGATTAATAAAATTATCAATCCTGGTCATTAGCAGCTGTTAGGTCTCTAAGACAGATACTGAACTGAGACCACACACATTACACAAATGTTACCTATCAATCATAAAATGGGAACAATCTATTGTTGATTCAGCTCAGATCTGGGGCTAATGATTTGGGGGTTAAAGAGCCATCAGTCTCACAATGGGTTCATTGAGCCAGCCTCTGACAGTCATGTCTGTGGGGGTAAAAAACCACTACTTCTGTTCCTAACAAAAAACAGTGGAAGATCTTTTCTACAGCTGATTTGTTATCTGTCCTTTTTTCCCTGAGTAACACCAAGTGCTGAGAAGCCAAGAACTGTTCCCAACTTGTGTGCTCACATACTTACTGTGGCGACAACTCTGAGTCTCCTCTTCTGAGTGTAAGAAAATGTCTGCACATATTGAGGCAAAGAGTTATTAATTCTTCACAGCTTCAGCTTCGCTATTTTAAAGCTCACACCAGCTTCAAGCTTGGGCATGCTGATGGCAAATGAGAGTTACATTTCTAATTATCTGCTTCCTTACCAAAATAAATAAAATTTACAGATTCAGGGCTATGTATGCACAAAAAAGATACTGCTATTAGAGACAGGAAGGCTGTGCTAGAACACCCCTAGGCAATCAAAACAATTCCTTTCTCAGCCCTCTCTCCTCCTTCCAAAGACCTTCCCATTTATAGCCTGTCACTTACAGACACACTTCCAGCATTTAAAAATACTCCCGGTGTTTGTGGAACCATTTTCCAGAACAAAACGTTATCATTCATCAGGAGCAGAGCTGTTTGCAGTGTGAACAATTCGCTTTCGTTAAGTACCATATGGCTGCCCGTAGGAAAATGCCAACATGTTTCAACTCTACAGCTGGGCCACGGTTCCTTTATTCATCGTGCAGATGGTTGTAATTGACACCACTACTAAAACAGGTCTCGAGCACTTCTGTAGGATCATTAGAGTAATTAGTTATTAAATACAGTTACCATTTTTAGAAGGAAGGTTTTAAGACTTGGCATGTAAAATGCAATATTTTGTTATAATGAAAGAGACAGGCTAAATGTTACAGGGAGGGGTAAAGCTTATGTGATCCTTTTTAGTATTTTATCCGAGAGGCTATGGAAATTGCTAGAGCAAAGTGAAGCACACAAAATTATTTGCTAAGGAAATCAGCTGAAACCAGGAGTATTCTTAAATAACCTCCTTGTGCCACTGCATACTAAATTTCTGCAGAAAACAAACCCAAAATTCTAGGGGGGTAAAGTGAAACACAAAATTTCACCACTGAACCCAACTTTTAATGACGGATATTAAGTACAAAAAAGATGACTATTGATTCTGTATTCTTGATATTCTGATGCACGTATTTTCAGGATTAAAATGTGTTTTTTTAATGGAGTTGCAGGGTCAAATGAATGCATATTATTATATATAATAGGTCTGCAGAGTAGCAAGACGAGATTGGCTAAAGCTCCTTTCACTTGTAGACCAGCAAAAATTCCTTGTAATAGAAAACTGGATTTGTTTTTGAATAAGATGTTTGGGTAAAGCCTCACAATAAATCTCAGTGGGGAAATGCTATCATTGGAGTCACAAAGTCACATCTCAAAACTCAAACAAGGAAACATGCAGCCTTAAAGAGCAGAATTATACATGGCTTTTGAGTGCTGCTGGTCTTCAGAGACAAGAGGAGTCAGAACAAGCAGGCTAGGATAGCAAAACAGCTACTGGTAATTGCAGTGACTTCTACTCCAACAAAAACTCAAGTTTTTCATTACAAACTGAGTACTGGGTGTTCCAGACTCTATTTTAAACATTCATTGCAGGCATAAATCTGGTAAGGGCTCTCAGACACAACCCAGTATTTTCTTTCATGGTTGATGAAAATAATCTAGAATTGAGGGCCTCGACTGTACTCTACAAAAATACTGAAAAAATAACACTGAGAGATCATGTTATAAACCTCCTCTAAAAAGAATTAGGTTAGAAAGCAGAAAACTTCTAACCACAATACAGGAGAAGAGGGGAATAGCTTCCAAAAGCAGTTTTAAGCTGAAGAGTTTCACAAGGGAGCACAGTAAGTTCATGACATGGATCTTTCTCTTAGCCAGGACTTGGAGGCTCAGGAGCTCTTCTCAGGCTGCCTGTTTCCATGCATTCCAATTTTCAAATCAGATTGAGTTAAAGCACATTACATACAACTTTCATAATGAATACCAGAAAACCTTTATATAGCACAGTAGACAGCAACGCCATTTGCTAAGGAAAAATAAATGCTGTTAAAGTGAGGTTATTTATCTCAGCTGGCCTCTCCTGAGTGCTTGCTGCTGGATGGGGTTTTGCAACTCTTTTAGAAGATCTGTCGAGCAGAGACGGTGAGCCCCATGGTGAGGCTGAGGGTAATTATCCTGGGAGCAGCAGCACTCACCCCAGCTATCCCGGCCAAATTTGTCTTCTGATGACAGGTGGCAGATAACCTTCTGCCCACCTGCATTCCTCACAGAGGTTCAACTGAAGGTGGGGCTCCTGCAGTGCCCACCCTGCACAGTCCCACAGGGTGGCTGGGTGCTGCTCCAGGGAATGCTGTGCTGCTCCTCTGTGGGAGCTCAGTGTCTGCCATGCCATGCTCCTGAGCCAAATGACTGCCACCTAGACAACTCATACTGTTTGTGCACGCTTTTCTTTAAGTTATGCATTTGCTTATTAAAAATTGCTAATTTTTTGTGTCTTTGCATAAAAAGGACTTTAAAATGTAGATTTTCAGCTTTGCATAATAAACTTTTTTAGCAAGTCTCAATTCCCCAAGCAGAAAATTATGGCAGGATTTTTAGCATAAACACATATTTCTCGCATGCAGAAGCTGAATTGCCTGATGTCAGAAATATCAGTTCTGGGTATTCTACTATTTAGTTGGAAGCTATTATGTGTTTTTCAAAGTTTCTAGTAACTTTCTATCAACTAGATCTCAAGAGTTTATATGGTTATGATAATCAATATTAAACAGAGCTATCATGGTAGGAGAATTCTAATATTCAAGCCACCCCTTCCTTCTTTAGAAGAGGCTGGGGAAATCAATACTCCATTGCTAAGAAGGGGTTATCATAAATTACCAACTGAGCATTAGATTTCTATGCAATGTCGCAGTTATGCAGTTGAATAAATCCTTCAGTATATAGGAAAAATATAAAGAATAAGTAAAGCCAGTACTGCTGTCTCTACTATAAAACAGAGAAATTCAATCAAAAAGTATTCACTAAATAAAATTGAAAATGCACAGAAAACTTGGCTTATAAAGAACAGGCTCAAGAAGCATGATATTATCAAGAAGGAGGTTAACAAGGCTGTTGATCAACATCTCTAAACACAGGTCTTTAATCCATCGGAAGATTCAGTGGGAAGACAAAACCAAAATTAAAGACAAGACAGAAATAGTTAATACATATTAAATACCAGTTGGTTTCATGTAGTAATTAATCACTGGGAAAAAAACCCATAAAGATGGTGTGGACTTTTAATCGCTCAGAATTTGTAAACCAGACAAGTTAATGTCCTAGAAGATCTGCTGTAGCTCAGACAGAAATTAAGGGTTTGAGGCAGAGATTACCAGGAAAGTACATTAGACTTTCTAATCATTAGGATGTTGATTAGGTTTGTGCTTTGGGATTTGGATCAGGCCCTCAAAAATAGATTGAGAGGCATTTTGTTTTTATTGGGGTTTTGGGGTTGTTTTTTCCTTTTAGTCTTTATTATTCCTATTGGAGAGTTAATGCAGAAACTTGGTAAAATGGTGCTTTCAAATCTGATTTCCCATTTTCAATTTGAACTTCATTCAGGATACATTTATACACATTTGTACGCTGCTAACATTCATAAGGTGCAAAAATAGCTGAGATAAAGACATAAAACATGCTAGTGTGTAAGCTGAAATTTCAGTGATTTATTCCAGGATGGAGATGTATCAGCAGTGACTGGACATAGTGAGCTGAGAGCCCTTCCAAGCCTGGCATTCCCAAAGCCTTACAGCCTGAAAACTTCATGGAGAACTTCCAACATCTCTCTGCTTTCTTAAAATTATGTCTGATCTGAGACACAAAACAGTGAGGCACATTCACCTCTGCATCTTCAGGTTGTTGACGTATAACTGACAACTTGACTACCTGCAAAATGTTTCTCAGGCCATGGAAAGGAAATTAGAAGGGGAAGGAAAAAGATCATGTCTCATTTGAGCAAATTAGTACAGGAGATAACAGGGAAAGAGCCCAGATTTAGACCCTTGTTACCTGAACATTCAAGGCTTACTATTCTGACATTAATTCCAAATTTGAGGTCTAATTGACCCCAAAACAACGTAACTTTTCAAATTATTATAGCATGAACATAGCTTGAAATCAGCATGGAACTAGAAGTGTTAACATAAAAGAAAGCCAACTTTAAAAAAAATAAATAGTACCATTATGGCCCCTTCATAATGTCAGAAGGAAGTTGTTAAGCTGTCATTCCACAGATGTTCATCCACACATATACAAGAATACAAACAATTCTCATGGGATTCCTAACTTCATGTGTGGCATACATAAACGTTAAAACTCTTCCATCATCACACATTTCCCCTTCCTCCTGCTGCGATAACAACATGGGGAATAAAAGCACACCACTTCCAAAAAAGGACTAATCGAGCTCAGAATACATGGACCAGCCCAAGAAAGAGCTAATGAAAAAGCATGGCCAACCTGGAAATGCAAAAGAAAAACTACACTGAAATTACAGAGGGAAAAAAATACTGGCTTATATGGGTATAGCAATTATTCTAAACTACTACAGGTCTGCATATTCACATCTGTTCTGATGGATGTTTCTTTGTCTGTAAAATAAGAGAATAGCAACAATTTTACTATATAATTATCTTTTTTCCTTTCAATAAAAGTTGATTTTTTTTAATTGCAGGTAAAATGACAAGATTCAGCCATTTAGGCAAAACAGCATAGAATTAATTTCCTGGTTTAAAACACTAGCAAACAGTAATAGGCTTCTCTACAAAATCTTCTGAGCATCAACATCTTTTTGTCCTTGTTGGTGATACCACAAAGATCATGAGGGAAACAGAATGCTTCTCCTTGTACTCAGGACAAAAGTGGTAGAATTTGGGAGAATTTCTCATCAGGGGAGTTTGGAAGCAGTTTGTTGTTTTGTTCTGTTTTTTACTTCTTAATGTAGGAAATTAATGAGGAAAGTTGGACATTGTATCTTCAAATTTGACTATTTCATCAAGTTGTGTGGTTGTTCAATGAGAGCAGACTGCAAGGCTAAGTCCTCAAATGACTTCAGCTACCCTGTCATAAAAATTACTATTTCTAGATAACAAAAGATGCTCTCATCAGTGAAAGAGAAAAGCTGTAGCTGGAAAAATATCCCCGTAGGAAGATTTGAAGAAAAGACTGTAACAACAGTTGACCAGAAAACAAGATGTGTATTTTGCTGCAGAAAAATCCCCATTGCCTATGATCAAAAAGCAGCTGAACCCCAAACCCGATGGCTTCTTTAGTTTACATATTCCCAGTTTTCTGCTGCCTGTCATTTTGATCCAGTACAAATTTTGCCTCTCCTTAGGTGTTTATTAACTTCATATCCTGTAGCAGCTGGGACTGTATGAATAACAGGGTTTAGACATTGGTGGCTAACCAAAATAAAACATAAAGCATAAAGCAAAAGAATGGGTTTTTTTTTAATAAGAAAATGTTTGGTTTGGCTCAGTTTTAGTAAAAATGGAGAAAAACTTTCTTGGGTGGGTCCTTCCCAGATTTCTGCTTTGGAAGCATCTCTGCTCTGTGTGAAGGTGGGGGAACAGCCAGCAGCAACACCAGTGGCCCTAATCCTGAGGCTGAAAAGTCTCCCATTTGCTCCAACTCTATAAATGCAGAAACACTGCATTTATGGATGGAAGCCAGAACAGCTTTACTGGCAGAGACTGACAGAGGCTGTCTGGTGCTCGGCGAGAGGTGTGAGATCTCCCTTCACATCCCGTCACGGACCCACAGAGAGCAGCCACCTCCGTCTGGCTCTTCGGGGTTTTTCCTGAATGGCACTGAACTGTCCTTTTATCAGATTTTAGTCAGCCCAGTGCTGTCAGCAGTATCAACACTGACGTACAGAGGTGTGAGTGCAGCAGCCTGGTTAACCCCAGCAGGCCGCTCAGCCCCACACAACCACTGCCGCTGGGAGGGTGGAAGAGAGATCAGAAGGGTAAAAGTGAAAAATCATGGATTGAGATAAAGACAGTGTAACAGGGAAAGCAAAATCCCTGCACCGAAGCAAAGCAAAACAAGGAATGAATTCACCCCTTCCCATGGGCAGGCAGGCGTTCAGCCATCCCCAGGAGAGCAGGGCCCCTTCACATGCAACAGTGACTTGGCAAGACCAATCCCATCACTCTGAATATCCCTTCTTCCTTCTTCCCCTCAGCTTTACATGCTGAGCATGTAAACATGGTCTGGGATATCCTGGGGTCAGCTGGGGTCAGCTGTCCCAGCTGTGTCCCCTCCCAGCTCCTTGTCCACCCCCAGCCTCCTCGTTGCCGGGGTGAGGCGCAGCAATGGCTCTGACTCTGTGCAAGCCCTGCCCAGCAATAATGAAAACATCCCTGTGTTATCAGCACTGTTTTCAGCACAAACATAACACAGCCCCATACCAGCTATTCTGAAGAATATTAACTCTATCCCAGCCCAAACCAGCACAGCTAAGGAGTATTTCCCTGCTCTGCAGCATCAAAGTGAAATTTATAGCCTCCCTCCTCTCAGCGAGAGCACAGAGCCGTGAGCTCAGCAATCCCTCACAGCAGGTGGGAAAGCTGAACATCCAACCAGCCCAAAATCTCTAACAACAGCTAATAAGGACTTGAGAAACTCTGATGTGAGAATGACGATGTTGTCCAAGCTTTTATCAAAGGGCAAGTAATAGTCTTGTTGACTGAGATGCTCATGACACAGAGGGAGCAGGTGAATTTTACTTGGTGAGACTACAGAGGAGAAAAATCTTTCCTAGTGGCTCATAAGGCTGAGCTAGGCTTCAGCAAAAACAGCAGGTTTTTTAATGTCTTGTGATAAAATAAAAAACCTGTTGGTCCATATCAAACTTGCAAAAGTAGGGAAAAGGAGAAAAAAAAAAAACCATGCTGAAAAAGGAGATTAGAAACTGCAGTTTTGTAATGTAATGTTGTAATGTGATGTAATATTGCCCAATGCTATCTGGAAGTTACAATTGTAACTAATCAATGAATGCAAACAACTTTCTCCTTAATAAGAATTACGAGCTCAGGAGAGCCAAAAATAATGTTCAAATATTTTATATCTGAGTTTTCACTTTAAAATGCTATTACCAAAAGTCAGCACCATACAAACCAGAGAAAAATCTTCACACAGTCTAACAACTTGATGAGCCTTTTAACAAATGACCAAGTCTACTGTTCACTAGAAATTAAATCTTCCTTTTAATGTTTGGCTTTTCTTGAAGTGGTAGAGATGAAAATGAAAATAACAACTGGAGGGGAGAGGGAAGCAAAGCAAGATAGTATCTGGGAAAGAAGAGGAAGAGAAAAACTACTGGATAGTCCCCTGCATTTAATTCACAGTTAAGTATTTATAGACAGCAAGGGTCACTGGTAGTCTCACTAGTAAACAACAGCAGGTGGTTGAAACTGTACATCTAGAATTTAATTAATTTTTATTGATGACGAATAAATTCAGTGAATCAATGCCAATGTAATATAGTGTCTACACAGAAACATGAAAAAAAAAAGTTTATAAAAAACAACTCTCAGAAATTACAAAGGGAAAATGCCACTACGACTGTATCTGAGTCCGTCTACACTACCCAGATTTAACTCTATATTTAAAGCCTTTATGATGGAGTTTTCTGCCTTGCAGCTGGTTTGGTTTTTTTGGGTTTTGTTGTTTGATTTGCGTTTGTTTTTGTTTTTTTTTTAAGCAATCACAAAAATATATGTATTTTTGCCTGTATTTTTGTTGTACAAGAATTAAACTCCCAGCTTTGCTGACTGTTCCTTCCCTGCTTACTCACTGGTATGTCCTCATGACCTCCCTGTCTCCCTCACACCCGAATTAGCAGCACCACGTTATCTGATACGGAATCTCATGTTTCACTATTTAATAGGTTTGTGCTCATTATCCACTACAGCCACTTGCAGTAAGGCCCCAGCCACAGTGCCAGTTCCTTCTGGAAGCACTCAGCCTCTCAACAGTGAATAAAAACCCTGCACAGCTGAAGCACCAATATGTGAGTAAGCAAGCAGTGCAACTGGTGGCTGCCATCACAGCATCATAGTTAAAGCACGTGAAGATGGTGGTTTAACAAATATAGGATGCCTTACTCTGCAAATATAGGATGATGATGCTCTGGAGGTTTCTAAAAATGATCTGAAGCTTAAAGCACTTGTTTTGAGCTGCAGAAGAAAAATAACCACTGAAGAGCCCCACTCCAGTGTAATTTTCTTGGTAGAGTCAGGGTTTTTTAATATATACGTCTGTGTGTATGAGACAAGTAAAACTAGAAATAAATAAAAGTAGCTATTTACAGAGTCTAAATTGGCCCTTAAAATGCAAGGCTCCTTTGTGTGGCTGTACCACTACATCCATGAGAAGCAGACTCTGGAGTGGGTCTGACCACCATTCAGATCCTTCCTCAGCTCAGGGAAATCTGATTCAGAAACTCAGGCAAGATTATGGATCTTGCCTGTCCATCACAGAAGATTTTGCTCTGGAAGCAGCACTTCATAGCAGGACACCATCTATCTGTAAGATGCTGAGCAAACGAAAGAAAAAGGTGTTTCAGTGCATGTGAATGAACAGTATGAAAGTAAAGGTCAGGCTGGGAGTTTTAAACTGTGAAGTCTTACAGAGCACTGAAAAGGTTTCCTGGGACACCCAGAACAAACCATCTCATTCCCATCCCATCGCACTCACTGCCAGCTGGGGTTAACCATGTGTGGTTTGGCAGAAGGCAGAGCACAAACAGAAAGCCTGGCACCAGAAAAACCTCACAAGGAAGTGGCACAACAGCACAGTGATGCATGTCCCCAGAGCTCTCTGCAACCTCTCTGCACTGCTGCCCACCAGGGAGAGGAGCAACGATGCCCTGTCTTATTTCTTACACATCAGCTTCTGGAAGAGTCTGACATCATCCTCTCATGAAAGTCACCATTGGAATGTGGCTTTTTTCCCCTTGTTTTTGTCCTGCCCTTCCCAGAACTAATACCTAGAGACAAGGTCACAAACCTGACACTGCTCTGCCCAGCAAGTGGGCACAGATATACTGGCTTTACACAGCTGGGGCAGGGCAGCGGCTACGCCTGTTGGCTCTGCACAGTTCAGGCCATGCCTTTAACTTGTCTCTTGTGTAAATCTGGCAGTGAGAGCAGGCAGTGAAAAAGAGCAGCTCCGTTGAGCTCCCTATGGCTCTGGCACAGCAATCCTGCCTTGCACCACAATGCACAGTGACAGTGGGAACACTTTGACAAGGATGTAAACTAATCTGGCTTGCACCAAGCAAACACTGGGCTTTCCCCTCCTTCCTGGGCAGCAAAAGCCCTGTAAAAGCAGGCTCTGGGCACAGGCAAGCAGCAGGGAGCTTCAAGGCTGCACAGATGTGCTGCAGCCACATGGCCATGAGTCCCCAGCACAGAGCAGGCGGCAGCACCCGAGGGCACAGGGAGAATCGGCGTCCTGCTGCAGATCCGTCCCCAGCTCCCAGGATTTCAGGCCACTGGAACTCGCTGTGTCTGGTATTTCTGAGCTGCTCCTGAGCTGGCCCGAGGTCAGAAAGCACACCAGCTTCTTGGCTTGCAGCAGCCAGCACAGACCAAGCACCAGCTCTGCACCACACCCATTGCAGTCACTTCCCAAAGCATCACTCAAATTGAGAGACCAAGGGAAAAAAAAAAAACAAAAAACCCCACTCTTGGGTAGCCAGGTATGAATACTGAAACACAGCCAGTGCTGAGAAATCATTACCTGGCCCAAATATTGCAGCAGCTACTTTCTGAAAGCATAAATTAAAGAAATGAATAGGATTTTCAGTCCTTTCTTTCTCCCTTTTCCCTGTTCAAAAAGAAGCCCTGGGTCAGTGACCAGCACTGGCCACACAGAAACTCTAAAGGCAGGGCATTAGGCTGCTCACAGAAAATGTACAGACATATTTTTAAGAGAACACTACCATTTTCTTTTTTCCATCAAACAGACCTGCTGAAGACCCAGATTTGCTGCACACTTTCCACTAGATCAGGGTGCTCAAAGCTCCATCCTGTCTGTCCATGAACACTTTCCTCATAGCAACTGCCCTGGATGTGACACAGTCTCATGGGTCAGATATGCACAAAGACGGGACTGGAAATACGAACAACACAATCTCTGATGAGGGTTAATCACATGTAAAAAAGCCTGTATTGCAAGACTTTTCCTATCTTTTACTCAAAGAAGCAAAATTCCAATGCAAATCCCCATTTTTGTGCTTTTCACACACATCATTGGTTGCACCCATGAGCTACAGCTTCCTCTGGACTGTGGGAAAATAGCTGGCGTCACCATGGGTCCCCAGTGGACACCCATCATCGGGGTCCTTGCTCTTTTGCATGGAAAACAGGGCACATGAGGGATGATGAACACAATGTCAAGCCACTTCCACAACAGGCACTGTATGCAGGAGCTAGGAAATGCTACTAAATCCAACAAAATAGTGCCCAGGACAGCTCCCTGTCCGTTTAAGTCATGTGTCTGTTGGCAGCAGACTGGGGACTGTCTGTCAGATCAACCCTGACAGTGGAACTGTTTGCCTGGAATCCACAGCTTCTGGTGAAAAGCAATGTCCTGTAACTCGAACACTTCCACTTGGAAAAAAAATTCATGCATTTTCTATTTTATTCAAAATTCTCCCATATGCACATTACTTATTTATTGGTTTATTTATTCAGAAGGTATAGTATGTAGCTGGAAACTCTGTGACCTGTGTTCCCCTGCTAGAGAAACACCTATCACAGTCACCCTTGTGCTGCTCCTGGCTAAGCTGGAAGGCTGTAATTCATCCCTACTTTTGTTGACCTTTCTGCCACTTTCCTGGCTCTGATATTTTCCTCTCCCTTGTCTTGCTTCCCTTTCCAGGGCTGCTTTTTCAGCATCTTCTCAAAGAGAGAAGATAAACAGGGGAGGCTCTTCAGAGCCAGAATCCAGGGTGACCAGAGGGGACCAAGAGCAGATCACAAGCAGCCAGCACAGCTCGTGTGTGGGCTCAGTGTTTCCAAATGATTAGAGAGGGGATGTCTGGAGCCACAGCAGTGGGGTATGGGATGGCTCATGCATATGCAGCTCCCAGCCTGTGTGCACAGGAGCCAGGTGTGTGCTTCAAATCACACTAAGAAGGACTTCAGCTCAAGGACTCTCATTTTTTATTTCCCACTGTGCCTAACCCCAGCAGGGTGAGTGCTGACTTCTCATGTTTACAAGGAAAAAGAGACAACAGAAATACAAATGGCCACTTGTGGGATGCTTCAAAGCTACCAGACTCTGCTTTTATATGGAAAACACAAAAAAAGGATGACAGGTTGTAAGAGGACAGTAAGTGGAAGGTAGCAAAATCAGGAAAATGGAAAGAAAAGGTAAAAAACCAAAGTCAGGAAAATGTGGTAGAGAGCAAAACATGAACTGCAGCTGGGTGGAATACCTTATGAATCTGTCAGACCAAGAATCTGAGAGAAGTTACTGGAAATCACTGAAAGTGCAGGGCTGCATGTGATGAGAAAGCGAAATTGTTGTTAAAAGCGGCTAATAAGAAAGTGAAAAGCAGGAAGTCGGTGGGGGACTTGCAGTTTGTGCCTCACGGCTTCACAGCAGCTGGGTAGCAGGGGAGGAAAAACAGGCAAATCCCACTTAAGAATGGCTGTGAAGGAAAGTTATTATAAGCAAAAAGGAGAAAAAGAGCCTTGGATGGTTAAAAATCATAGAATATGCAGGAAGGAAACCTACATCATGGACCAGAGAATGCGATCAGAAAAGAAAGTCTGCTAAAGCACCGAGGTGCAAGAAGATGCCACTTTCAAAGAAGAGAAAGTTCATTACAGTTTGAAGGTCAGGTCAAGGTCAAAGCACAAAACCAGAAAAAACCAGGAAAGAAATGGCATACAAAAATCATCAGAAGCCATGAGGGTAAGTGCTGACAATGGAGAAAGAAAACAAGAAGGAAGAAGAACCAAGCATGGTGCTGAGGAGAAGGAGAAATGGGATGCGGAAGCAAGCAGCAGTAGGAGCTGCTGAACAGAGCAAGAGCAGAGAGACAGATGCTCACCAGCATCTGCAGGCAGCACAAACCTCAGCTTATGCTGGAAAACATTTCACTGTTCCAGAAAAGAGAATTTCTTCTGGTACCTGATATAATTTCTTCCCTTTCCGAGTACAGAATTGATGCACTTTTAAACAGGACTTAAACCTAGTAGCAGCAAGTGTTAATATTTATATAACTAAGTGGCCTTAAGCCAGTGGAAAAACTACACACCGAAAAATGTGTGATTATCTGATATTTGATAAAGATATTAGAGGTTACCAAGTTTTTTTAATGACTTTATGTCATTAAGTAATGATTCTTTCAAAAGCAATGAGGAGCAGGCACTAGCTGAGGGCAGTAATTAGAATGCCCTTCTTCAAAGCATAAAAAAATACCATGGACCACCTTGCAGGACTGGCCATGGATACTCACAGACCAACCTGCTCCAGGGGCAGCTGGCAAGTGCCCAGCAAAACCCAGCCAGGCTCCCTGGAAGCTGGACAAGCAACAAGCCTGCTGTTAGTCCTCCTACAACACTGCATTGCCCCAAATGCCTGTATTGTCCAAGAACCTTGGGGATCTGGATCTAGAGCAAATTGCTACTGCAGCAATACGAGCTTGCAAGTCTGTGAGAAGAAGAGGAAAAATATCAGTCTTCCTTAGCTTCTAGGAAAACAAAAAAGCTAAATCCAGCAAAGGAAAATGAATAATGAGGATGTGGATAGAACAATGAGAAAAATCTTGCCAAAAAAGCTTTTCTGTTTCACTACTAAGATTTTTTTTTAAATTTCTTAATAATAGATACTATTTAGATGAAAAAGCTCTCAACTTGCCTTTGGATATCCCTCTTCATCTTCTGCATAAACTCAAGCCCATCCATGCATACGCTCACCAAGATGTTTTGCAGGAGGAGATGTGTGAAGAGCTTTGCCTGGAGGGACCAGGTCTTCAGCTCCAAGTCAGATCCCCTGGCTCTGGCACTGTGTTTCCCTGTCACAGCGCTCTGCTCTGCTAGCAGCTGAGTATAATGCACTAAAATCCTAATCTCTAAAGCACTGTGTGCCAGGGCTTCAGAGATCAGCATTTCAGTCAGTTTTACTTTGCTGCTGCCACTGCACACAAGAGAGTGACACAGCGGGGGAAAAGCAACACAATGTGCAGTGATGGAGAGGCACACTCGGCTGGGAGGGGCAGGGGCAAGAGCATGGTAATGCAATATAAAGGCATAGGGAAAATAAAAGAAAGAAATGGGGGAAAATAGGACTATTGTGCATGAATGGGAACCTTAGGCCCTCTCCTTCCCAGCAGCCCTAACAGCAGGATGTCTCCAGCCTCAATAAATCCGGTGTTTTCTGAGCAAAGCCTTGAATGACCTGAAGGGTTTTTTTCCTATCTCTTTCCTTGAAAATGGAAAGATTAGGAAATCTCTGCTACAACCCGTCTGTGCATGTGAGTATCTGTGAATATTTTAAGATTACTCCCTCCTGCCTCTACCATGTGCTTTAAAATTAAAAACAAAATGATACTGCAGAAGCTGAAGGAGCTGAAATCTGACCCAGGTACTATCAGAGCGCAGGCTATTCTGTCACCCAGACCTAGTCTGGCACAGTGCACACAGGGACACAAATACTCAACTGACCAAGCAGAACACTTCCAACTTCAAGGCACAATGGCCACAGCTAAGGGGAAAAAGCAACTCCTCACAGTAATAAATTCTATAACCAAACACTAAAATAGTCAGAAGTATCAAAAATAACTGGGCAATAATTTTAATATTATAGAGTTCATGGCACGTTAACTATTGAAACCCGCTTGAGGCAAAGCTTCATTTCCATCAATCAGAAGAGCAGAGTAATTTAAGAAAGTCTTTCATGCTATCAACTTTGACAGCATCTTAATGTCTTTGCTAAACCAGCACGGCCAATCCATGCCACCAAAATCTACTTCACGGTACCTATGTCAGGCTACAGTACCGTTACATGGGATTAGTGCAACACACTGATAATGCTCTTTGGAATAAAAGCTGATTGAACTTTGCCCCTTAAGAGCGTTTAGACGGTCTAGTGGTCTGCTAACCCACATGGGCTTGTCCAGAGTTCCTCCACTACAGACAGACAGAGAGCATCTGAGCACCTCTGAGCCTCTTCTGCAAACCCCTCCTCATCCTCACTTATCTGCCACGCACCTAAGGAAATGCCCATCATCCTCCCCCCAGAAGCTGCTTTTAGTCACTGATTTGGAAGTTGCTGTGTAAATTCTGTATCAGTTGATGTCCCTTTTGTAATCCTGCAGAAGGATATTGCCTTTTATATCAGAGTGTTTTGACAGATATGCTCCTGCAGATTTAGTGTCTGTGGTTTAAAACATTATTGCTCTGGCCTTCTGCAAAGGTTACTGTTCTCAGATCAACAGTAGCCAAACGGGATGTGTGTCTCTCCCCCAGGTAGAGGGGGTAAAGGTAAAGGTGGATTTGAAATAACCTATCAACTACAGAGCGACAGCACTGAGATACCAAAAGAGCAGCCGCTGCAAGCACAGGAATTATCACAGAGAGGCATGGTGAGAACATCTGAAAACTCCTAGCAAGGTGCATCAAAAAACAGCTGCCAAGTGGGAAGTCAAAATTCCTAGGGGAAAGCTATTTTATGGAGTTCCTACATCTCCCCAACTCTCTACTGTCTTGTTCCTATCCTTGTATACCATTGTGTCATCCCTCAGTCTGAGCTGCAGCAATCACCCGCGGGTCATCCTGCGAAGTGGTGAACTGATGCAAGTAGGAAAAAAATCCCAGCACCCCTCCCCTCCTCCCTATGCTGAAGGATTATTTTTAGCCCAGACCAGTTGATAATCTGTTTCACGGCATGTCTCAAACCACAGCATCAGCACCACTGAAAAGGCAGCCTGAAAAGGCTGCAGGGAAGATGAATTCCCAGAAAAAGGGTGAAGTCTTTAAACCACTGCTGCTCCTGAGGCTTTCAGACTGCAAAATCAAGGTACTTGACTGGTACCTCTAAACTCCCAAACAATCCATTATCCAATAATAATCTAAGCAATCTAATCCAGAATCCCCAAATTTCCTCAGCTCCTGGTGCTCTTCATTCCATGTAAATGTTTTTGAGATCAAGACTGCAACCAGTGGTGGAGACAGTAAGCCCAGACTGGGATGACTTTATAGGGAAAGAATTAGCCAGCAGTCTAACACTGCTGGAGATGGATTTACATCTGAAAGCATCTCACACATGGTATAAATGTCACTCCTTCCTTGCTGCCCCCATTCCTCCCAATCACTGGTAAACAAAAAAAACACAAAAAAAAAAAAACCCCACAAAAAAATTTGGAGAGAGGAAGATAAAAGTGGAACCAAACCAAACCAAAAGTAAATAAAAATGTTTTACCTGGCTCCCCTGGGCACGCAACAGCAGGCCTGGCAGTAATGAGAGTGAGGAATGAAATTTTAAAATGAATGCAAGAGGGAGAAACTGCAGAGAAAATTGAGACAGAGTTTCAGTGTTATTTATCCCAGACAAAGCATACATGCTCAGCTCTGAGCAATCCATGGCACAGGAACAGCTCCAGGATGGAACTCCAACACAACTAATCTTCCTTTTCTATTCCCTTCTGTGCTTTTGAGAAGGAAAGAAGAGAGAAAGCAATTTAGTGTAGTGATGCAACTTGTTTACTTCTCTGTACCTGCTCAGCTGTGTTGGCTGAAATATACTCTGGGAGGTGCAAAGGGAAGAAAAGAGAAAGGGAAGGAAGGAAGGAGAGAGGGAATTACAGGAGTAGAAAAAAGAGGAAACTGTAGGACAGGCCTCCAATTTTGCCACTGCCCAGCAGTCCATGCAAGCAGCATCCATATGGCCACCAGCATGCCAGCAGAATTACATGGGCTAGTTATCCAAACCTTGCTGTGCTTGAACCGTTTAAGCTCTGGCTCATTTGAACATGATGGAAATGCCCAGGCGAGAAGCTCAGATGGCAGCTCCTCATCTGCCACCCCTCCACCTCGGGCTCCTCCTGCTGGGAATTTCCTCAGCCTTGGGAATTCAGCTCAGGGGCATCCTCAGCCTTTGCCAGGGGAACACTGTATGTCACTTCTGCTCCCTGTTCAGGTCCCAGTGACTGCAGAGGCAAGACGCCTATGCAGAATATGGAAAAGGGGGAGGTTTATTAGTAAATGCTCTTCATTTCTCCCATCATTGTCTAAGGTTGTTAGCTTGTCCCTAATAAAAACTAAATGTTATTGCAAAGGCAGAGATGGTCTCTTAGGTGAAGAAAACAATAAAACCTACCAAATCACCAACTTCTGATCGCTTTGTAAGCCCCTCGTTAGAGCTGATACACCAACATTTACATGACAGAACCCTTTTTATATGTATTAACAACCTACATACTCACTGGCTCTTTGTATTTTCCCTAACATTTCAGAATGTGTTAAAATCACACATAAAAGTTAAAGTAGCCTAACACTCAGGAAATAAGAGTCCTTTAAAGGTTTAATTCAACCACTAATGGATTTTTTTCCCAAGTTTGAAAACATTTATATATTGCTGATTTACTGCAGGTGTGGTAACTGAATTTGGCTTTACACATACCAGCTGCAAGCAAATCAAGGAAAAGCCTTCATAAATCAGTTTAAGGCACTGTAGGCTTCATGGTGCTTGGACTGGGACAGAATTTCCCCCACACAAGCACACAAAACAAATGGGAGTTTATAATTTTCTCTGTCATAGCTCATAACTTTTAAAGGTTAGAAATCAAAGCACCACACAGTGGAATCTTATACAACTGAATGGGATGGACATAAGGCATCCCAGAAGATGATTTATATCATTCCCTCTTCACACAACAAAAGAATGAAAAATGCAGTGGTGACAAAGGTATCGCCTAATCGTGTTACTTGGTAAATACCTTCTCTTGAAATTTCTCTGGACACATCAAGATTTTCAACTTTCTCTTTGTTTTAGACTGTTTTCCAGCAACTACTCCACCTTTTAAAATGCATCTTCCAATGCACACTATATTTTGCAGGGTTTTTTTCCAACAAGTGACACTGGCTCAGAGTCAGATACTGTAAGACAAAAAGCCACAGTGACTTTATCCAAGAAATATGAGGTGGCAGAGATCCAGTACGCCCAGCACTCAAGGTGAAAGAACAGCATGGAAAAAGATTCACAAATTAATTGTCAATTACGGAAGACTGCCGGAGTGAACACTGGATACATGCATGGGATAATTTAGTCAGGCACCTGCACAACTGAGCTGTGGATCGTGCTGAAGCAATTACTCAATTTTTTTAAAAAATGAGATATCATCATCAGAAAAGGACATAAAGGAAAAGGAGCAAGTTTAATTTTTTTCCAAACACATAAAATCAGTGCAGTTAAGCACCAAGGACCCAAGTGGATGACAGTCCTCTGGAAGAAGGGGAGGTTGGAGTACCTGACTGAAGGAAGCTGCCTGTAAGGAAGTGAAATTAATTGCTCACACAGTTTTTCCACAGCATGCAGGCAAGCCAGAAGATGTTGTTGTACCCACAGCTCCAATATGGGCATCCTGTGGCAGCAGGTGGAAAGCACTGAAGTCTCATTTCCCCTACTGTGTCACAGGGAAGTCACCAGGTGGTGAGGGCTTCCACCTCCTCTGCCGCAGGTGGCTCTGACAAAGAGCCTGGGTGTGCTCCACAGCCAGCCAGCTCCACAGCAGTGTCATTCCTGGACGTGCTTCACAAACTTTGGATCCTTCATGAACAAACATCAGTGAACCATTTCTTGGCCTCAGGGATGACACAGGAGATTACTTCTGGACCTGTGTTCTCCACACGGCTCCTTGGTCCCAGCTCCCACTGGCATGGCACAGGAGTGGGGGAAGAACAAGAGATTAGAAGCAGGAGAGCAGCTGCTCCTCCTGGCTCTTTTAATACAGGGAAAACAGTTTTTGCCCAATGCATGGGGAGTGGTACCATAAGCTAGCAAGCCAAGAACAGAAGGACTACATCAAAAAGGAAACAGGAACAAGAACTTCCCCTTTCAAAGCAAAACAGTCTTGCTTTTTTAGAGCAAAATCTTTGCCTAAAAAGCTCTCACAAAACACCTGGGGTTAGAGTAGTAACCTGGATCTGGGGAGACCCACTTCAGTTCTTTGCTCTGCCAAGCGTTCTCGCATGACCTTAGGCAAAAACACTGAAGCTGCAGTTAGCGGATACCTTGGCTTCAAAGGCAAAGTCAGCCTAAGAAGTTCTTGCCTGCCCCCGCCCGTATTTGCTGCCTCCACACTTGTGCTGCCCCAAGAGCCCACAGGCACTCTCCTGTAAACCAAATTACTGAACGGGATGATATTAAAAGCAACTTTGGTTGTCTTTTACAGGCAGAAGGGTAATTGTGTGTTGGGCTAATTAAAGGATCCACAATCAATAAGCTACAGCAGCGGAAGAGGTGAAGCTGGGGAAGCCCATCCATGATGGCACAAGGGCTGGAATAAGCAGGAGGAAGGCTGCAAAGACAAGGTGCTGTCCAAGACTGGTGAGAGAACCTGCTCAGCAATGCCAGATGCATTTGGACAGTGTCAGCCCACTGGTGGTTGTGATGAATGTGGCTCCCTCTCTCCAGCTGCCTCTCCAGCCCTCTTGGCAGGGATGGCTGCCCTCCTAGCAAGGGCAGCAGAAGGAAAGATAAGTGAACACTTCACCTGCTGCTGTCTGGAGGAAGAAACAGCCAGGAATTTGCTGAAACCAGCACCAGCACTGGATGCAATGCACTGTTTAACCTCCTCCCTAAGCACTGGATTCCCAGGCATCACCTAGCTGGGGACGATAACACCCCTCACATTCCCAGGCTGTTAGAGGGGATAAATAGAGTCAAGGTGCTGAGATACCCCAGGTAAATGGGGGTCATGGGGATACCAACAACAGAAAGCAGCAGCCAGGCTCATTTTGATAAGCTCCCATTTTAAAAGCTGACATGCAAATCTCTACTTACCCTACATAATATGAACATTCTCCTACAAACCCAGCTCCTGATTAACTCAGTACATCACTTGCCAGCGCTCTCTGAATGAGCCTGTGAGCCCAATTAGCAGCAGATGCAGTACTAACACTCCTCACCTGCTGTGCTTACCAGTCTTCAGATCAGGAAGGGAAGGGAATATATCAAAGACTTGCGAAGGGAAGGAAGCTTAGAAAAGGCTCAGAGAGGATGAGGGAAATAGATGTCTGCAACAGTTCCTCAGGCAAGGAAGCAGAGCCCTATACAAAAGGGAAAACATATGGGCCAAGGGAAAACACTACTGCAGATCATGAAAAATATCCGAAGGGCTGCTGGAGCATCCCGGGAGCGCGGTGCAGGGTGTAGCCAGGAGTGCTGCTGGGGCTCGGGGGACCTTTGCCTTGCCTGAACCCCAGGGAGTTCTGCCACATGCAGAGCTTCTCTCCACAGGCTCTGGTACATCAGCACAGGAACCTAAGTCATCCTGCATTTTCCATGAGTTTTCCTTCACGTGTCAGTTTTTTTAGTGCCCCAAAGAATAAGGAAGGAGCCTCTCAAGCCTACAGCTGCAATACTATTACAACCCAGACAGGAGCCACTTAACTGAAGTTTTGTGAACTCCTGAACTCCACAGCTGCATCTGAGTTTCATTTCTGAGCATCTCTACCAGTGAGCTGACTGCTCTTACCCACCAAAGCATCTGTCAGCTTTTGTGCCTCAACTGCTGGCACTGGTTTTATAACATTAGCAAAACAGAACATCACATGCCAGTTTGGATTTTTGGTCAGAGGAGTAGAGAGCCTGCCTTTGGGAAAGGTCCAAAAAATAAGGTTGGAGTAGATGGATGTGAATGCCTGAAGCTTTGACGTGTTGGGGGAAATGGATTTAATGATATATTTAATGCTATGGTGTTCCAGCAACCAGCAGAAGACAGCTATATACTCAAGGCAAGAAGCCTAAATCTCTCCAATGTGTTGGGAAAGGAAAGCCTGGGCATGATACGTAAACCAGCTGCCCCAATTTATCAGCAACTTCTACAAGTCCATCTTTTCTAAACTGTTCCAGCAGTAAAAGAATAAAGGATATTTTTTTTAAATAGTAAACATATCTTTTACATATATAGCACATATTTGGTGAACCTTTCTTGTTGTTATCCTCAAGACAGTTGTGGCTGTAGGATATACATGTAACAGAAATACTTTGAAAGAACAGTTCTATTCAGTTTTAGTCAAACAGCCCATCTAAGGATCCTACACTTGTACAATTTTACTGCTCTCTAGATATTAAACTAGTGGCCTCCAGTGTCTGCTGACCAGCTCCCATGTGCTTCCCACATGTCACCCACTGGTTTGACAGCAGTCTCAGTGGAGAGGCATCACCCAGTCTGAGCAAACGCGACTGGGCAACACAGAAAAGCTTCCTGCAGTTACTGACAACAGTTTCCATAAAAGGTCTTCTGGTTTCCAAAATATACCACAAATGGCCAATGTTTCCAAGGAATGCTCCAAACAGAAACTCATTGAAGGAGATGGTTTTGTTTTCTACAGATGCATTCTCTTATTTTTGAAATGGGAATGATGGTGCATTTTCAGAGAGAGGAAATTAATGTCTGTCACTGGGCTTTACAGCCGTATTTGCTTTTCAGACATTATTATCCATCTTCAGCACGTGAAACTACTGCTACAAGTTGACAAAGAAAGCTGTCAGAGATGACCATGCCACCAGGGTGAGACACTCTAAACCACATTTGAATTTCACCCTGGCAGGTCTGGTACACAGATCAGAGGTAGGAACACAGATGTAAAAGAGCATAAGGAAACAAACAGTGAAAGAGACTTTTTTGGCCAATACAACAAAGACATTTTAAAATTACTTTTCTAATCTAGCCTTTCAAAGCAGAAAGAAGAATCAAATCATGCAAGAATTCTAATTTAAATTGAAAGGTGAAAAGAAAAACCTGTCCTTAATATCAAGGAAAATCAAGGAGAAGGGCTGATGCAGCACCCTGCTCTTCAGTTCTGTAGAACTGTACCTGCTGTACAGGTAACAGTGTACAGCAGCTCCAGCTCAAGGTCTACCATGGGATTTCCCTGCTGTTCCAGGAGCCTCAAGACCTGGCATGCCCATGAGGGCTCCTGCTCTTTGCAGAGGGCAGTGGTGTACTTTGGCTTTAAGTCTTTATGTTCTTACAAATTATTGGGATAAATCTAGCAGCTAGCAGCATGGAAGAAGGGACAGAGAGTGGACATCTGCAGGCATGTCTGGACTGCATGTGTAAGACAGCTGCTGCCTGTCCTTGTACAGAACTCATGTGATCTTACATTTCTTGGCATACCTGTCATGACCTGAAGAGTCTGACATTTTTAAAATCATCTCAACCAAGTACCACTACATTTCTATGGCACCAGAACATGCACAAGCATCTGTGAAATGAATTCCACCCAGCTGAGCAGATAATATCATTGTTCCATGTCTCCAACCTAGACCATTAGCTTTAGCTACAATTTCAAAAGATGTAAGTAGGCTAGTCAAGCTTGATGAGAGTCCAAACCAACCTGCTCCTCTTGCTCTTGGACATGGTGGTACATTTTTGTTGACCCAGCATCATGATCGCATGATTCAATACAATCTGTGTTACTACCAGGCATGTGTGAGTCTAAGGAGCAAATACTGAAAGAATGGATTTCAAAGATCTGACATTCAGATTGTGCCAAGTTTGCTCCTAGAGGCACATTCTGTAAGACAGTGAGCATTTAGATTAAGTTCCAGACTTCAGACTAATTTAGATTAGTCTTCTCATTTTAAGACAAGCTATCACAACAGTCCAGACTTGTAATAAACAAAGCATTCTGAGTTCAAAGGAATTTGGGTCACGAAATTCTGAGGAGCAGTATTTTCTTTCACAGGGCCTACCCTTCATTGTTTTTGATTTAAAAGCAGAGAAATGCTTCCAGTGCTTCCTAAAATGGCCCTTTTAGATGTGATCCTCCCCTTCCCTGCCCTGCTTTTGCAGAGGGTAAAGGTGCTGCCCTTGTGGCTGTCCAGCACTCACCACCACCAAGGTTAGCTCCCAGCTAGTCAAATGCCTGTATCCTGACCTTCCCAGTACAGACAGAGCCTTAACAGACAAAAACCACAGATCAACCCCCTCTTTTGGTGAGTAACCTCATCCCTCATCTCGCAGGGATTGTAACATGCAGGGTTTATCCTTAACTGAAACCATCTCTCCTGGACAACAGTGGGCAGCTCTCACTCAGTCAACACCTCAAATTCTTAAGGATTCACTTCGTTGTGTCTAGATGGTATGAACATGGATGACTTCCAGTGGAACAAGTCCCTGGCATGGCATGGGGGGGTAGAACTAGAGGATCTTTAGGGCTCCTTTCAATCCAAACCATTCCATGACTTCCTGACTGAGGCAGGTGGCAGAAATGTCACAACCACCAGCCTTGGCCAGCACCACCAGTACAAAAAACAGGGCAGCAGTAAGGCTCATGTAATATCAAATTAAACCCTGGTCATGGTGGATCACACTTCTCTGTTCTTGACTGTTGTGACTGCCAGGAGGACTGGGCTGTTAATTGCTCTGTTAGCAGGAGATGCAACACTACTGGAGAAAATCAAAATATGAAAATTTGTATTTTTCTATCCCCCCAAAAAAATGTTAATATATTATAAACTGTAAATAAATAATAAAGACACGAAGCCAAGCACACACAAAAATATAGAGCTGAATATATCTGAGATAAGACTTTACAGCGGCAGCTTGGGATTTTACACATAATTTGGGCTTTTCTGTTCTTCATTCCTCAGGTGGGAAATAAAAAAAAAAAAATGAGCTCTAAAGTAGACTGCTAGAACATGGAAAAAAAATGAACTGTATGATCCATTTGCACTTGGCTTGTTGATTGTTGTTTTTTTAATCACAGAGGGAAAAAGACCCAATTACTGTTCTGAAATGAAAGATTCACTCTGAATAGTCAATGGCACTTGTCAGACTGCACTTTATAGCTTTTCTTCATGACCACCAGCACAATAAGCACCCAGTGTTTGACTTTCAGCGAAAACATTTTGAAAGTACGTGGAAACATTCTGCACAGAGTATGTTCCTGATAGTTCCTAAATGCCCTCCAACGTTATTCAAAGCAAAATATTTGTTCCAAGATATGTTAAAAAACCAAAAAATTTGATGTGATGCTACTTCAGATTAAAACCAAGCAATTTCATTTTATGTTTTATATGCTCTCCAGTCACAATAAGTATAATTATAGACTTCTGTCTACTTACAAATCTCTCTGTACAATGGAAAAAGCAATAAACACAGGTTCTGCCAGCAATCAGATAACACTTATCGTAAACAATAGCTTTTACGATCTATTTGAAATGGGTTCAGCTGCTACAACTTAAGATTTGGTTATTTTTGTTTTCTTGTTGGATTTGCAGCAGGTGGTGAGGACATGATAGAAGTGCTTAGCCACAAGAGATTTCAAAAAGGGACTAGTATTGCATTGCATATGAAATATGACAGAGATTTATTTTACAAAATCAGTTTTCCATCTCCCAGGGGCCTCTAACTAGTTTGTAGAGGCTGCTTGTGAAACTTTGTTCTCAGCTCTCAGCTCTGCCAGCACCACATCCAGCCTGATGCCACACAAAGGGTGACCCACATTCAGAAGTGACTCCTTATCAGTTCTGTGTGCCAGTTTCTTATGCAAGTGGGAAACTGTACAATGCCCTGAAGTAAACAATTGCTGATAGGGGCCCAGCAAAGATGGATCAAATTTCCTGCAATTTGGAGAAGTGTGATTTATTGTAGCTCTGGGAAGCAGGGAAAGAGCCCTCAGAAGTCTGCATGTCCTGCTCTGAGTGAATACTGCACCGTGAAAATGCTACACATCACGACTGTGTGAGTGCAGTATCACAACAGGGATCCCAGCAGGAGATAGTCAGCAAGACAGAGACACATCTGCAAAGAGGACACAAACCTAAAAAGAACCTCAAAGGCTGGGTGGGACAGGGTAGTCCCCTGCATGGATCTTACCTTCTAAGAGACGCAATGGCTCCACCTTGCACTCCACAGATGTGTTCTCCTACTCATCTCTCCCCATTTCCAGCAGCGCCAAAATTGTCCCATGTGGGACACAAAAATGCTTTACACACTCTCCAAATGAAAAACTGCTTTCTATCCCATTTTCCTAGTCTCAGGGTAAGCAGATCCAACAGGTCCATTGACAACTTCCATGAAGGCAAGGGATGTTAGCACCAGTATCAGTGGTCAAGGATTCGACACCAATGAAGCCACAAAAAATTACTGCAATCTCTCTCTCCCTCCAAATACTTTGAGTTGCAATATACTTACGGTTTGTACTTTGTTTATTTTTCTCAAGCAGATTAGCAAGAAAATGGAAGGCTAACAGAACATTAAGGTCAAGAATTTAAATGAAGTAGTTAGGAAAAACAAGGCTGTAATTCTCCTAACCACTCTACATCAACCATCTTTCACATACTCAGAAATTAGTGTTGTTGTAGAGGCTGGGGAATTTATGTTGCAGTCTACCTGTAACAGGAGAGTCACACTTCTTGCAGGAACTTTTAATTTCCTAACTTGTACATTAAATTCCCAATAAAGCTTCATGCTAACTGTCTTTTGGATGTGGTTTTTTGTTGGTTGTTTTTTTTTAAACTGTTATTTCCCAAGCTATTAAAATAAATGAATGAAACAGTGCTTGAATACTGAAATAAATTCAGATAACTTTTGCCAATTTTTACATAAAATTTACAGACTAAATGTATCAATCCACCTCACATGTATACCTTTCAAATCAATTACTGAAATAACCACAGTTAGCGTGCAGAATCCAACAGCACATATAATTGGAGCCTTGCATATTAACATTTAGAGAAGCCTTACGGATGTGTGACTAGAACCTCAACAACTTCCAGAATTACTTCAGACAGCTCAAAAAGACACAACACAGTGTTAAGGTTCAGGGTGGGAGCAGGGGACTTGGAAATCCGAAAAGTCCCACCCAGAGAGAATTGGTTCGTGTTGTGTTAGCCTTCCTCCCCACCCTTCCCAAAACCCCTCCTCAGAACCATGACTAATACAGTTTCATTTGACCGTTTTTTTCTGTAACTGAGTTAATAAAATCTGTGAGCCAAGAACACAGCAGCAGCTGCCCCAGCCAAGATGCCACCTACGCTTGCTTGAGAAGCACTTGGTGCCTTTAGTGACCACAGCTTTGACTTGAGTTTTTCCCACCCAATTTGAACATTTATGCTTTTTTCATTATATACTTAGCAAGGCATTTCTACCCTGATTAGAAATTTTTGAGCCTCCTGCAAATGACCAGCAAAATTCAGTTAAAAATGCTCTTTTTCTAACAACTCAGGGAGCAGGCTTTCTTCAGTAAGACATCAAATGCAAATATCTAGCACAAACCATTCACCCTAATTCATATGGGTAAAGGGAGAGAAAGCCCTACAGTTCCCTCCATCCACGTCTGCCTTTGGGGTCAGCATCCCTGCCAGTACAAAATCCTCACTCCCACACACTCCTTTCTTAAGTTCACATTTGCTTCAGGGAGGAAAAGATGCATTAAAAGAGGGATCCAGGACAAACAAAAGACCTCAGAGCTGACATAACCCAGCAAATATCTTCAAAGCGTTGTCCTTCCAAAACTAGGACTAAGGTACAAAACTATTTAAAAGCTATTCTTCTTCTGCCCAAATTTGCAAGCTAGTCCAAACAGCAAGAGAGCAATGACACTCTCATCTCCTGCAAGAATACATTTCAGAAATGGAGGTTAGCAAGTGACAAACATTTCTGTTTTGCAGCCTGGAGATGCAGAGCAGATCCCAAATACCATTTAACATTGCCACACTTGTTCGGAGTTCAGCCCAGTTTCAACAGAGGCTCTACCTTTGAAATGACTGCTACGACTCATCCTACTTTCCCAGACCAAGGTTTAAAAATCCCAAAATAGCTGTAGCGAATGTGCTTGGTACAGACGTGGGGAAGGGCAATCTGGGTCGTCTTCTCCTCACAGAACAATGCTGAAGCCTGGCCAGACTCCAGAAATGCACATTTCCCTGCAGATGGCTACAGCAACATTTAACAGTAGGAACCATAAAAGACTTCCACTTCTAATTATGTATACTGTGATTTTATTTTTTTTTAAGAGGGTGGGCTTCTCCCGTCTACCCTTTTTTTTCTTAAAATCCTATTTAATGGTAGTCACCACATGCTCAGATTTCCCCTTTTAGAATTTATTTAGCTTTAAGACACCTCAGGCCAAACAAACTTTATCTGTTCACTATATTAGAGTCCAGTACACTTCAGAGCAGTCAGAATACTGCCACAGTACTACATGAATCAAACCCCCATGCCAAGGAAAACAGCAATGCAATGCAATGAGTGCCAGTCCACAATCATTCAGCTTTAAGTGTCACTCCCACGTTTATCATATGAATAGACGAAGATTCCCTCAAAGCAACAGAATCTTAATTCTCTCCCCAGATTCAAATGTATGCATTCAGGAAACACTTCAAACATCAATATCTTTTCCTCCTAAGGCACACTTCTTGTCTGTAATTAGTTTCCATTGGTCAAGTGGGTTTGCTTCTACATATTGGGCTATAGGAATGTTTTAAGTGATGCTTTATGATTCATCCTACACTAATAGGATTTTTTTCCCTGTTAACCCAGAATAAGAAGAAATGGAGAGAAAAAGGAGAGAAGTGAAAAAAAAGATGGCCTGCAATCATATTGTTACACTGTGCACAGTTTATGGCTGGCTCACATCCAGTTTGTGGTTGTGATAAGAAATGTGTAATCCTATTATACGGAGAGGAGTCAGAATGTACAAATAGGTCCTGGAAATAGGAACTTCTCCTGTAAGATTATTCTTCTCTCCACAATAGT
The DNA here is from genome assembly GCF_017590055.1 of Onychostruthus taczanowskii. NCBI lineage: Eukaryota > Metazoa > Chordata > Aves > Passeriformes > Passeridae > Onychostruthus > Onychostruthus taczanowskii. The sequence continues at coordinate 1,721,774 of NW_024497629.1, forward strand.
TCTGCAAGTAGGTCTAGACGGGAGCTCTTCGCTCTTCTCCCCACTGCTTAACGGAAAGCCAACTGTCAAAACAATTCTCAGCACAGGAGTTGGATTTTTGCAGAAGACAAAAGGAAGTGGTTCTGTGCATTTGTGTCCAACAGCAGCGTTAATTAGAGCAAGGGCTCCGAGCCCTCGCAGGCTGGCACGTCAGGAGTGTATCCCATCACATCAAGGGAGCCCAGCTTGCTCTGACACTGCCACACTCTGTGAAGTTGCCAAATCCTGCGCATTCTGCAGTTTTTAAGATACATTAACTGCTTATCAGTGACAAAAACTGGTTCTCATGGCATTTTGCATTGCAGCTCCCTTAAAAAGACACACAGAAACCATTCCCCAGGCACAGGGCTATTGGGCTGCTAGAAGTATGCTCTTGCACTGGAAGTAGGAAACCAAGTACCACCTGTGCAAGTCAGGATCCCCCTGGAGTTAAATTCCTGAATAATTCCAGCCCGATTATCTATTTTTCTAATTTCCTTTGTATGACAATATTGCATTACTGTGGTTATGATTCAAAAAGGGGGTTATGCATTCCCAGGGTGCCCCACAGGCCTAAGTGCTTTTGACGTAGTTCAGATGAATTAAATACAGGACAGTGCTCTCCTCAAAGACTCTCTTCACAAGGACCCTGCAGCAGGGAGGTGAGGATATCCATGCCAGAAACAGCTGTGACCCCTGGGGAACCAGGTCAGTGATTAACCTTACTGTGATTAACCAAAAAATACATTCAGAGAAATAAGGGCTTTTGAAGTGCAAAACATTAAGAAAGAAGGGCTTTTTCCTAGGAAAAGGAATAAATAAAACAACCCACATCCAAGTATGTCATGCAGGAGTAAAGGACAAGTGATAGGACAAGAGGTCTCAAGTTGCACTAGGAGAGATTTAGATTGGATATTAAGAGAAAACTCTTCACTGAAAGGGTGGTCAAGCATTGGAACAGGCTGTCCAGGGAAGTGATAGAATCACAATCCCTGGAAGCATTCAATAAACATCTAGATGTGGCACTTAGGGACACAGGTCAGTGATGAACATGGCTGTGCAGGATTAATGGTTGGACCCAGTGATCACAGAGGTCTTTTCCAACCTCATCAATTTTATGACATGGTCGTGAGGCTGCAAGGTAAATACAAGCACCATACATCAGCTGAAGCAGCAGCAGGGTACACCAGCTTATTATGAACCCCACCAGACTGTGGGTAGAGTATTACAAGCTTCTGAACAAGCTGGTTTGGTGCATTTGAAGACACCAAGCTAGACTGGGTGTATTTGCATGACACTGCAATTCCCTCTGTGACTGCAACATCAACATACTCAGTAAGTACCAACAAAATGCCTTTAGCATCCTGTTTTCCAACTTGCTGCAGCAGCAGGGCTCACAAGTAGAAAATGTAATTCTCTTCTGGGTAAAAAAGAGACTCTGAGATGAGAAAGAAAATACATAGTCATATGAAAATCAAGATACTCTACAGTTACAGGCATAAAGGACAATAACTGAATGGTGTCCTAGGGCAGGGGACATCCATTTCCATGAAGGATGCAGGAGGATGTATGTGTAAACCAGAATTCAAGCAAGGTATTTTTTAACCTTAAATAGTGCTCTCCCAATAAGATCACCAAATTCTGGATTTTCTCAGCCACTCCATGAACAAAGCATCAGGTCATGCAGACACTGAGGGCAGCCTCAGGTTGGACTGGGTATGAGGAGCCTGCCAACCTCAGTGGTTCTGTCAATCTCTGATAATTAAACAATATTTATTCCTTGGAAAATAAAGGTTGAATGTCACAAATTCTAAGTGTAAAAGTGAAGGAATCAGATTTAAATGATTCTGTTGAGTTAAAGTGGGCAATAATGCATGTGTTGAAACCCAATTAACAAAGAAGCTCACCCAGATGTCATTAAAGTGCCTTTTGCACCAAACTGCCTTCACCTGATCTGACAATGGCAAATTACCTGATGTAGCTGGACTCTGTTGCACATTAATTAGAAGAAAACAGCAGAAGAAAGAGATGGAAGGGAACTGTACAAAAGCTGCATAATTTTCCTATTAATATGAAGCTAGTGTATTAATATGAACCTAGCAGTTTGCAAAATCCTTCAGTAAGAGGAAAGTGATGAGTAGTTCAAAGTAGCAAAAGACAACAAAAAAAATCACAAATCAGCCTGTTAAAAAAAATCATGAGACTTATTAAAAGTGAAATATGGATTCTTTATTTCTTCTGTGATTTTTAGGGTATTGTTTCATTTTTTCCTAGCTTCTTCTCACCACAGTTAGTGCTGGCAATGCAGAAAGCAGCAGCAGACACTGATGCATGCTCACAAAGAGACACAAATCCTCAGCCATTATTCAGCAAACAAAAGCAATGACGTAGCTGCCCTGTGTGGTAGGGCAGGGCATTTAATCAAAACAGCCCTCAAGAAATAAAGAGCAAATCATAATCATCTCCTGAGGGTCACTCAGGGTTTCCCGAAGGCACGCGTGGCTATTTGTTAATGCATGTGCCACTCTGGAGACAGCTCAGGAAGCCCAGGAGGGTGACTGGGAGCTCTGGAGGGAGGGACCAGCTGACTCAGTGTGAGGACAGCAGGGTGACACTGCCCTCCTTGATACTCAGCACTGGGCACCTGCTGTGGGAGTGACACACAGTCCACAGTCTGGGGGAAAACAATGGCACTGCAGCCTCAGAAAGTCCTGAGCATCACCCCCAAATGTCTCAGAGTCAAGCTGTCCTCTCCATATTCATGCAACACCGTCTCCAGTGCACATCATCCCTGGTACTGCCATGAATGTGGCGTTAAATAAAGGTGTGCTGCTTGCAGCTAGCCTGGGTCCCCTAGCTCCCTCGTACGTTCTCCTTTCAATGGGTGAGCCCCTGGAGACCATCATGCAGCATCAAGAGGCACTGTCATGATGACAGAGAACAAGCTGTCACCTGGGAGGTACCTACAGTAGTAGTTTTGGATGGAAACCACCATACTTTGCAGATGTGCTTTCTCTAAATCACTTCTGTCCTTGCTTTGGATGTGTAAGGATGATTAAGAGCCATCCTCTGACTTCTGTTTTCGGTGCTGAAATTACATTGCTGTTTTTTGATATCTGGCTGAAGTGTAACTGACGTCGTTATCAAAGCAGAGCTATAGAGAAAATAGAATCCACCCTTTTGCAAAATCCTTCAGTGAGGATAAATCACATTGCCTCTATGTTTTTTTACACGTCAAATGTACACAGAAACCAACCAGCAGCTGGGACTCCAGCATAATGCACTCACAAAAAAAGATCCTTCCATATCTCCTCCATCATTTCCTGACAAACAGGCAGGCAGGTAGCTGAGAAATTTTGTCTGAAAAATTCTTGATGATTTGTAAGGGGGTCTGACACCTTAAATGCTGTTTAGGCTGTGCAAGAACAAACACTCGCCTTGTACAAGTGTACGAGATCACAATACCCCTTTTCCATGTATGTTGGAATGGAAAAGACCATTTACTTAATTCTTAGTCCATAGAGAAGATTAGAAAAAATAAAGAAGTTTGTATAATTACAGGTCATTCAACAAGTCATGTTACATCAGGAATGCCTAAAGAAAGGCAAAAAGGAATTGTGTGTTTTAAAAACAGTACACGTGATTTTTCCCTCTTCTTCCAATTGTTCCCTATTTCACTGTATATTCTTTAAGCACGTATTTTGGTATCTGCTTTAACTGTACAAAAAGGAAAAATGAAGGGTGGATGAAATTGCAGGAACTAAGTAAAGGATGCCCTAAGAAGTGTGAGGTTAGAAGTTAGTAGTGGAGGGAAAAGGAAAAGATTGTACACTGATCTACAAAAAAAAAAGCAATAAAAACATATATGAGCTAAGAAAAATTAAGAGATTAACAAGAAGTAGTCAGTAACTGACAGCAAATTTGCCACTAACCAGCTATTATCTGGGCAATTATGGTAGAAACAAACTTCATTTCTTCATTTATTCATTTAACAACTCAAAATAAAGGAAAAATCTTGAGATGGAAGCATTCTTTTACAAGATCTCTTTCCTCTGAGAAACAGTAAAAGCAGAGGTTGCCTATTAAAAAGCCCACTCCTGTTCAAATTGCCAATTTGAAGACTTCAGCCCAAGAAAATTTAAGGATGAAGAAATGCCTCCCCACCTCTGCAAGCCCAGCCAAGTCCCCTCATCAGTCTCCAAACCAAACAATGCCGTGCCAGTCTACCCAAAAGAACGCAGCAGTTGTGCTCAAGTCCCAGCGCAGTTTTCATACGGTTCATTGTTCGAGCTAATTTAATTAAAAGAGGGTCCAGATGATGATTATCCTGGCAAAAGGAAACTGCACAGACAATACAATGGCAGGCTGCCACGATCACTGTATCTTAGCTCTGAACAGAAAACAGAACTAAAGGAAGAGGATAAAACAAGCCCACCTTGCTGACCTTTAAAGCTGACATATTCCTACCATCCCCACAGGCTGGAACAAGACTCAGCTGTTGCCCAGTCTGCTAATTTTTGGCACCCCATTAGGTGCTGTGAACATGACCATGATTCGTTTAAGCAGGAAAATCTACCATCACAGTATGCTGCAATGACAGCTTAGTCACACACACCCTCCACGCCAGGCACTGAAGGTGGCATTATATTTATGGGGCAAACCCTGGTGGGGCGTTCAGGTGGTTTGGGCTCCACTCCCAACACTATCATGCAATTTCCCAAGAAAATGTAGGGCTCGCCTCCACCTACAAGAGCAAGGTCGTATCAAGTTTAGACAGCCTATATAAATATTTAAATAGAATAAAATGATAAGATTTTAAGGAATATATGAAGAGCTCACGGCTTGAAGTTCAGCTGTCTACAGAGCTCCACTCAGAAGCAACAAGCCTGCTATGGAAACCTTTCCAAAAACCATTCTTGGATTAGGAATACTTCTTAAAACTCTGTGGGGACATAAATCATTGCTGCTGATCTGCACACTCTCATAGTTCAGTCTAGTAGTACCAAACTGAATTTCACTGGCTGAGAATAACTATTTCCGTGAGCAGACATTTCTAAATTAGGGATGCTTTTAGGTCTTTTATAATGACTGAAAGATATTTTTGCATGCAATTTCAGTTCTCATTTACACACTCCCAACCAAACTTTTTTCCTGTTAATGTTGCACAAGTATATAAAAAGAAAATGATTAAACAAACAAATTCAGCCTCTGCCCAGTAGATGTATGTTTTTTAATAGAATAGCAAAAACGTAATGAAAAAAGGTCAAATTATTTGATCAATGCCAAAAACCAAGCTAGTAGGGAACTGGGAGTGAAGCTGAGCACATGATTTCAGCTGCAGATTTCAGAGTTTGAGGCCAGCAGCTTACCTGACAGACCTGCTCTTGGGTGTCTAAAAGCATACTCCAACCTTATAAATAAATAAACCTTCCTAAACCAGAATGAAGACACTTTGGTTTAATGCCTGAGAGGAAGCTAGCTGCTACATTGAGAAGAGGTTCGAACCTATTCTTCTCCAACAGCCTTTGGGATAGCACACAAACAGTGAGAAAGCCAGAGATTTCAGTAAAGCAGCAGCTGATCACTCTGTCTCAGGTACATCTCTGAAACAGAGAAAACAGACCACTGCTCCCAGATTAGGCTTTGCAGGAGGTACACTGAGTAACTCCAGCATGATTGTTTTGGAGGAGAGCTACTCTAACCACTGACAGAGCCTAAAGACACTGCAGGATGAGGCAGAAGGAATGTGATTTAAAGCTGTAGCAGAAACACAGTCCTTTCAGATTGGTGTAGTCATCCTGTCTGCCTATCTCAGGTTAGAGGAACACAACATGGGGAAGAGAAACTGTAAGGCAACAGGAGCAGCCATCAGTCATCTTCACCTCCAGCCATTCCCCACTGCCGGTTTCAAGTGCTTTCTGCACTAACTCACACACCATGGGGAGCTGCTGAAGCTGCTACACCACCAAGCGATTTTGAGTGCTGGGAAGAGAGCTTCCTGCAGACACACCCTTTCCCCAACACACTTTTCAAACAGTAAGAAGTTTGAGACTTTTCTAGCTCACAATTCTTTGACACAGAGTGATAAAACCCATCCACACAGCCAAGGATCTGCCCTCAGCCAGCAGTAATTAAAATTAATCATTCACAATTATTTTCATGGGTATGTTCAGAAAGAGACACCGCCAGCTCGCTGGCTCCTCAAAGCTGACAGACCTTGAAATAGGTTGTGGTCAGGTACAGCATGTGCCTGGGTTTCAAGCAGTTAAAAACATGCTTTGCATATGAATTCACCACCCTCAGTGCTGACAGCCAGAGCCACCCCTGTCCTCCAGCCCAACACCTGAGCTAGCATCACTGAGAGGGATTGGTAAGAGAAGTGATTTTTCTAATAAGTACTGCTATGCCTATCATTATTGCTGCCCTGCTGGAACTCAGGGCCTTGTGAGTGCTAAAATTTCTTATTCTTGAATAGCAGTGTCTTCTGAACTCAAGATTCTTCCCATTTTCCACACATTTGTATTATGTTTTTAATCACTATCTTCTTTCCTTTCAGCTTCACTGGTCACTGCTTATGCTATCCTAAGGTAGAGAGGTTTCTAAGGTACAGAGTAGCCTGAAGGTTATCAGTCTCCATGCCTCAAAAGCTACTGAAGAAATTAAAGAGGTAAAAGAACTAATGAAATTCAACATAAGGCATTAGGACTGTCACTTTCTGGAACGCTGTTTACTTATACAAGCAATTTTTATGGGGTTGAACATTTACTATTCACCATAGCAGCCTTGATCAATTCTGCTCCTTTGAAACTTACCGCAGAAACATAAAAGCATCTGTCTTATGTATGTAAACCCAAAATGTGTAAGACCAAGATTGTAACCAGTGCAAGGAGGAAGCAATCTCACACCTAACAGACTGCAGATCCCTTGGTATCAACCTGCATAGCACTCCTTCCTTCCCAGCAACTGGAATATTGATTTTTACAATACCTACCGGAAAAAAAAGGTTTTCGGCAGATATAGAGAAGGAGGAGCAGGGTAATGGGATTGTCTGCTTCCCACCACATGTTCTGTAGTTGGAGCTCGAAGCTGACTTAAAAAAAGAGATGGCGGAAGATCCAACTTCTTACATAAATCAGCTCGGCATGGCTTTCAGTCAGAAGACTTGAAAGGAACAGATATTCTGCCCTTACGAAAATAGAAAATTGTCAGATAAATATGCTTGCCTTTTTAACTAGAGTGGTTTTTGTAAGTAGGTATAATGTTGTACAGGAAACAGGAGCACTGACTGGAGAGTGAAGAATTATGCAGGCAGAGCTCAGGAAATGTCTCTCTTTGGGAAATCATAAAAGGAAGTAAACAGAGTAGAACAACAGCAGCACTCAAGCTCAAGAGTCTCTCTGGCCATCAACAACACTACAACAAGCCTGCAAACATCACCCCTGACCTCTTTATGTTTTATGCAGGGTACCAACTTAATTTTAGCTATATTGTTTATCTACCCCATACTTCTCTTGTATTGTTCATTCCAATCTTTAATCATCACAGTTTCCTAATTCACACTAGATCCTCCTTAAGCCAGTTTCTCACTGAAGATGGCATTCAAGGCATAAGGACCCTAAAATTTGGGGCTACCCTCTCTACCTCTCCTTTCTGTACCAAGAGCCCTGCACTTGCACCTGTAACTTAAGACACAGTATGAATATTGCCACCTCCCAGATTGGCTCTCACTTCATGCCCTCCTTCCACAGCCATGAGTATTTGCAGCTCACTACAGCAGCAGGGATCAGTGTCTCCTGCCAGGCTGCCAGGGAAAGCCCCACCAGCATCCCAGCTTCTCCCCTGCCAGGGCATTTGACTAAAAAGCCTAATTTTGACTTGTGCCCTTTATATATTTATATATTTTTGCCCCACCTCACAAAATTTTGAAATTATCAGGGAGAAGGAACTCAAAGGTGTGAAGCAGAGAAATAATTTAGAAGGGCGGGAGCCCGATTTCATCATCTACTACAAGCACTTATCCCTTTGGGAAGTTAAGACTAAATTAATCACAGCTAAAATATTTTACAAGCTTGTTCAAACTCAACAGGGACCTTGACTGAACTCTAGAATGTGGGGAAAAAGAAAAACAGATAAAGTGGAGAGGGAACCATTAGAAGAAGCATGAAGAGCCCCAAAACAACATTGGGAAACCAGAAATAGCACCACAGAACAGTTTGGGTTGGAAGGGACCTTAAAAGACCACCTAGTTCCAGTCCCCCTCCCATGGGGGACACCTTCCACTAGACCAGGTTGCTCAGGGCCCCATCCAGCCTGCCCTTGGACACTTCCAGGGAAGGGGCAGCCAGAATCTCTCTTCAGGAAACAGCAGAGCAGGGAGAGCAGTTGGGTAGGCACACATGTACATGGGGAAGATGTAGCTCCTTGAAATTTCCTGGCTGTTCAACAGAAAAAGAAGACATCCCAGATGAGCAGGCATGGACTCAGCCTCCCCCCAGAGATGTGGAGCAGCTCTGTCTGAGCACAGATGAAAGCCCTCTATCCTCTTCCAGCAGCCAGACAATCCTGCTAGTAATGGATTAAAGTGATTTAAGTAACTATACATTTAATAAGGTGAAAAGGGCAACAACGCAGTTACGTTTTGATTGTTTTGAACTACATATTGCTCTGCAATTCTGTTCCTGTTTTAAATACAAAAGTAGCACTTTTTGCCAGAGCTGACATGGCATGAGTATATAAGCAAAGCAAAGAACACAAGAGAGAAGTACCATCTTTTATTAGTCCATTGACAGAGAATACAGATGAGCTTTCAGACACCAGGACCAAAAGAGAGGAGATCTCCACAGAGCAAGGACCACTGCTCTTTAAATACATAAACACAAATGGACATGTTTATATATACACATATATAAAAACTTCCTACCTTGCTTTAAAATCCAAAATGCTTTCTCAGTGCTGCCAATAACAAATAAAGCTTAAATTTCCTTGGGTTGGAGAAAGAAAATCACAACTAAGAAACAGAGACCATGGAAGACCCCAGCAGCAGCCAAATATGCCATTAGCTATTACCTACTGTGATTATGGAAAAATGCAGTTTTTTATTCTGCAGCCTCTTTTTGCCATTCTTTTCATCCACCTTGAAAATTATTCCAGGATTTACATAAATAGGGTCATCTGGAGCTTGCATGCTCCTGGTTAAACCTTCCTGGCCCCTCCCATGGGGAAAAAAAAATCCAAGCAGCAACAAAGGGAAGTTTTCATTTTTCTGATGTTCTCTTCCCCCTTTCCTAAAGTAAATTAAGAGCGGTTCCTGTAGAGACTGCAAACACCCACACAACTTTCCAGGTGGGGAAAAGGTAAAAATCCTCACACCAGTAAATCTACATCAGCAATTTCTTTACCCTTTATTTGAGAAGTCACTGGATATAAGACCTGTTGCTGCCTCAATGGACAAACACATACAGAGCCTTTGGCACAGGGAGAGATGTTTCAGGGCAGCGTGAGGATTTGATGGCTGTCTTAGCTTTTCTTGCACACTGAGCAGTCTGTACAGCCTAACAGCATTAGCTTACTAACAGATATATTAATAGGTGTGGGGGGAGGGAAGGGAAGAGGGGAAAAAAGCCACTAAAACACATTCCACCTACACATCTCACTACTAATCATAAACTCAGGTAGAAAGCAAATTGCTTCTCCAGGACCAGGAGAAGAAAAGAACAATAAGACTGAAGGGGGGAAAAGCACCTATTTTCATCTTTTTCTGGAAATATACCAATTGCTGTATTTATCAATTCATTATAAGGAATGAGAAAGTAGAAGAAGAAAAAAAACAAAACCACCACACACAAAAAAAAACCAACCAAAAAAAACTCCCCCAAAAAACAACTGAAGAACTGTCACAATATCTTGCAGTTAGTAATTTCAGAGTGATAAATATAATGTTGGCCTCAGACTGCTAGGATTAGATTTAGCTGTAAAACAAGTAGTGCAGTTAACAGTTGCTGTTGGGTCTGGTGTTGGGATTAGAAAGCACTGCTAATCACAAGAAATGTAAAAAGATTAAGAGGTGATGGTTGGCAGTAAGGTTTTAAAAGCATGTATGTGCTGGAATTCATTTTGGGATTAAAATTCCTCAAGTGAAAAAAAAAAAAAAAAAAAAAAAAAAAAAAAAAAAAAAAATAAAGGACAGATCATAAACAGCAGCCAGTTCCACCTGCACTGCCCACAACCCTTTCCCAAGCATTAGGAGAATTAATTGTGGAAAAGTTAAATGTATGCCATGGCTTACTAGTGAATGATCCTAGGGCAGCTTTAGTGAGGAGAAGCAAGTATTTCTATTCTGATACCTATCAATGAACTATGGCAATCTAAAACCTGCTTAAAATAGGAGATTTTGCTTACCAAAATCTTGCCTGGACAGTGGAGTCGCAATTTTTAAAGGCACTGTAACAGGAATGATGATGGCATTTTATATCTACATCCTTTCAGCAGGAAGGATAAGACAACATGTTGATCTCCTAGTTTGCTTCCAGCTTGTGTAGATTCACCTCTAAGATCAGTTTATGTTCTTAGTTACCAAGAATAAGCAAAGGTCCCCATATAAAAGAATCAGGAGTGTGCAAAAGAGAAGTCCCCAGTAAAACAAACAAACAATCGAACAAACAAAACACCAGAAAGGAGAAAAGAATTAGCTTGCAAAGACCTCTAAGTAAACACAAACTTTTAATAAAAAAAATTTAATTTTGGATGAAAAGTTTTACTAAAAAGGCATTTCAAACCGTGCAGACTAAAGAATCTTGGTCAGATTCCCTTATGGCAGAGTAGTCTCCATCAGCATCAAGTGCAAATTTCACTGCTGGCACCCTCGGCCACCACCCCGAACTGCACAGTCAGATCAGAGGACAACACCTCGAGGACAACAGACTTCTGCCAAGCCCACCAGGTTCCCATCAGGCCTGATGGACAGCCAAAACCTGGTTGGTGGTGAGACCACCTAAAACTTGCCTCTCTCCCAGTGTCCCACATTTATCCAATGATTCAGAGGAAAATTCAAGTTCTACCAGGACATTCTGTGAGCACTGCCTCTGCACAGATGTCTTTCTCCCTGTGCCTCCAAGGGGCTCAGATGCTGATTCAGCCAGCCTCTCTTCAGTCATTACTTTACCCTCTGTAAATCTGGACCTTGCTCTTCCAGGGGTTGGGGAGCAATATGAAGTAAGATCACTTCATCATTTTCTACACACCTTTCAGTTAAGTGCTTCTGATGCACCTTCCTGGATTTTCAGACTCTCTTAAGTCTGCTTTTCCCTTCTGTTGCCTGAAAATGAACTTTTTTTCCAGACGCCTATAGCAGCAGCAGAAATAACCATCTTCCAAGAGTTACAAAACAGTTGTATTTAATAATAGAGGCAAAAGCATTGTGCATGATTTCTGCAGAAGTCTTTTCAGTAGAACAGATAAATTTATTCACTGCATTATGGAACAGTTTGAGAAAACAAGATCATACAATGTACACTGCCTCTATTTAAATTGTTTCATTTCTATTCATGAGTGCTCTGATTAGATACACTGAAAATATCATCAGTAAGAAATAAATAATTCTGCCAAATTAATAGTTGTTGATTTCTTTTACCTGAAAATGTAAGTAGCATCTCATTCACACTAGACAAAGCTACTATAATTTGGATATATCAATCTTGTTAGTTCAAGTCCACACAGCACACAGGGACAGGTGTGCATCTACATTTTCTTAGTATCAAGCAACTTCTATAAAATTGTGAGTTCTTTCATGAGTGGAGAAGCACTAATATGCACTTTGCATGGAAAGGCTTAGTAGACAACTAGGGTTTGTTTTTTTTTTCTCTAGCTGTTTTCCCCAAATAGAGGGTTGAGAGAAATAAATTGCTTTAAATGCAGAAAATTGTTTAGAAATGGTATTTTAGGGAACACAGGTGAATTTTCTGTATCACACGAGATTAATCCAAGCTCAGCAAATGCTCTTTATTTAGAAAAACCTTTAGAAAGGAAGCAGCCAGAAGTAACCCTCACTAACACATTTATATTAAAGGAGCTACTAACCAACCCCAAACCAGCCTTTCCAGGACCTCCCTCCCCGTAAAGTACTTTCCTGGAGAAGCATGGAAAGGGGTGGATTTGTGCAAATGGAGCAGAATGTATTATTTAGCAGAAAGGTCTGACTCATATTTTCTTTAGGAAAAAAACAGACTAAAAACATAAGAGTTAATATTTTGTTTTAGACATTGCAGAATGATGAATGCCAAATGTCCACTCAGCTTATGAGCATCTGAGAAAAAAACCCTCCACATTTTGAAAAATTTATCCAGTTTGAGTCAACAATGAATTCTTCTTCTAAGAATCAAATGTAATTGCTGTTACATTTCAAAAAAAATTAAATGCACAGCTCAGTACTTTAAGAGCAGCCTGTTTGCACAGCAGCCAAGTGATACACCTCAGAGAGCTACTGTTAGCAACGGCAGGGAAGATAAATCAAGAAAATGCTGAGTTGAGGTGCAATTTGACAGTTATTAGCAGAACAGGAGTAATTTGAGGAAGGAAAAAATCTGACAAAATCTCAGTTCACAGCAACAGATTTTGGAAGCCTATTTGCACATAAATTGGAAAAAATAATTCTTGCATTAGAAACTGATGAAGATGAAACAATATACCCTAAATCTTAACATATTTGAAATTATTTTCTTTGATTCAAAGCCGATAATCCTGTAACAGGCAGTAACTAAACAGGGGCTTTAACAGACTTGCTCTGCATGTTGAAGAGACTGCACAACATGATCTTGATCTGGGGCCATTCAACTATCAGAATAACTGGATTTACTGCCATTTGCACCTTTGTTTTTGCCATTTGAAAGCATCTCCAATGCGCAAAACACTGGGCTGAGTTTTAAGCATTAGCAGCATAAATATCCCCTGGTGTACCGTATGCTTCACCACTTCTGCCTTCCCGTAAATCAAGCACGCAGCCAATCATCTTTTTTATGTTGGACTCTAATGGCAACTCTATTATTCAAAGTCAGGCTGTACAGAGCCATGTCTCACAGGGACATGAAGCAGCTCAGGAGCAGGTTTATGACGGAGCAAGGGAAGATTCAAATCTGGCCATGATCTTCTCACTACAACCCCACCACCTCTTCCAATTTATCTGCATCTTTCAATTGATCTCTTCTGTCTAAAAGACTTTTTAAAAAAACCCCGAAACTGCCGTAAGCAGGAAAAATAAATTAGCCTTTTCTGCTCTTCAAGAACCACCTCTTTGTGTCCCCGTAAATGCTCACTGTAAATGTTTTTGCTCACATACTTGTAAGCAGATAAGTTGTTCTTTACTGCATTACAATTAGATGCATAGATTAAGAGATACCTTTCATGTCATTATAGCAAACTCTTCTACAAACATACAAAGGGATTTTATAGACTGTTGTCTTTTCTGCTTACTACTGAATTCTCACACTCAGCACAAGATGCAGTAAAAGTGAACGACACCTTCCCTGTGTTTACTGTGCCCACCAAGAACCATTAAAAAAACCAAATAAAACAACTTAACTATGATTTCAACAGCACTAACTGTTCTCCCATGAGGTTTCCCTTTTTCCTCTCTCCCTCCACTCGGTCTTTCAGCACATGAAGATAGGGAACATGAAATCTAAATGGATTTATGTGTAAATAATTCATCCTTTCAGGCACATCAAACTAATACCTGAGTTCATCCAAGGGGTTTGCCAGATGTAGCTGATTCTAGTGGTATTTTAAACAGCATTCTGGAGATCTGGTCACAAAAGGCTGCAAGGAAATGCTGAACAGCTGTGTTGATAGAGCTGTTTTTGAACAACACATGTTGAAACTCTACCTATCCTTACTGAACACAGCTGACAGGGACACATTCCCAGCCGTCCTGAACTGCCACTGCATTTTGGAGACTCGTGTCTGCACAAGACAGGCTTTGTGAGTGGGGTGAGCTCTGGCACATCTTGGGAAGATGAAGAGAATTACAAAGGCTGAGCATCATTTTCCTGCCAAGTAGCAGGAAAACATGTGGCAATATAAAGCATCTTTAGGAGCACGAGTCCCACAGGGCAGACATCCACACAAGCTGAGCTGATCCTGTGAGCCAAGCTGCCTTAAACCAAGGTCCCATGGGGACTGGGAAGTGAAGTGATGGTAGTAACTCTGCTTCTCTTTAAGCCATGAAGGAAAGCAGAAAGTATTTTGCGTATTTTTAAACATCCTAAGTACAAACAATGGATTAATTCTTGCGGGAAGTCCAACAATTAACCTTTACTGTACTTGCATGTCAAGTCATGTTTCTTGTGCTAAATAAACCATAGCAAAATGCTGCAGTTAAAAAGGGCAAAAAGAAAATCTAGGGACTTGTGGTTTTGTTTTTACTCTTTTAAAAGCCAAAATCTAAACCGTTCCATTGTTTGCTTCAATAACACAAGTGTCTCTCTCCTACGCACGTTAGAAGAGGAGTCTGCAAAAGAGGACCGGGGAAATAGGTCTTGCACACAACTAAGGTCTGTTCCTCTGATTTACAACAACTTCTCATTGTACAAACTGAATTAGAAAAACCTGCAAAGAAATACAATTAAATTTCAGAATATCACAACCATTTTAGTAACAGTGCTTTGCCTGTGCAGGAAATGGTTTCTTAAAGTGAAGAAATCATTTTGCCATGTGGAAACCTTGAGCAGGTTAGTAACCCACTACTGTACCAGAGATTAATTTCTGCAGACAGCTTTGTATCTTCAAATTCACTGAAGTGGAGATTTATTGCAACAAAAACAGAGAAAACCACTGGAGGGATATGCTGCAAGTGGAGCAGGGCAAAAGGAAAACTAGCACATAAGATACAGTATTCTTGGATTTGCAGCACAACCCTCCCTGATTTATTCTGAAAGAGTTTGTGTTTCCAATCTAAATTAACATGGCTACTGCTATAACTTATATCACACAGACTTAAGATCTGGTGAAGAGTAAAGTTTTGCAGAATGTTCTTTAGATGAGTTTCCTTAGAAATAGCTCAAAATAACTTTAAGAATTATCATCTTAATGACATGCTTACCCTTAAGGGGAAATTTTGGGCCCTTCAGCAGAAAGCTACCTTACTGCAAGCAGGATTTTAATGGCTCTGAGCTACTGTTTATGCAGTGGAAGCCCTCTTTAAATCAAACATGTTTAAAAGTGTCCTGGTTCTGAAGTTACCTGTACTGGGCACCCCACCACAAATTTATGCCTTCATGCTTTGCAGAGCAATTATGTCCACAGACCCACATAAAATGTCTGTGAGCAACATGGACTCTTCCACAGGGCTAATCTTCCCACATTGCATAGAAAAATTAAGTGCTTCATAGTCCTTGTGTATGGAAGCCGCTCTAAACCCAAATGTGCAACTTTTTCTGTCTGTAAGGTACGTATAAAACACATGTGCAATGAGGAAACTTACATTAATTGATTATGACAAAGAATCACCACAAAGCAGTCCATCATCATAATGAAATGCTTACAGTAATCCCTATCAAATTATAGTCCTGACCTTTGGTGATGTGAAAAACAGTATTTATTCCCTACTTCAAAAACTACTTCCCTACTTCAAAAACTTGCTGCAATCTCTTGCTTGGAAGTTCAAAACTGAATTTGTTCTCACTCTAGCCCAGCTGACAGCATTAGATGTAGAGAAGCTTGCTTCCAGAAGAAGTGGAATGTAAAAACAAAGTTGCTGTGACCTTAACAATAATCCTGTTTGCATATTACAATACATTTTGGTACTATAACAAGGCAAAGTCCCTGGTGTTCCGGTCAGAAAAAGTCATCTTCCAGTAAAAGCATACTGTGATCAATAACATTTTCTTAATATATTATATTATCTCCCACTGAAACACTTTTTCACTTGGCATTTCAGGCTGCCAAGTAGGGGAAATTCATGACAAAACTAAGATAGTAAATGAGATACTGCAAATTAATTCCATCCAAGAGCAATTTTTTCGTTCGTGAGCAATTTGACAAGCCAGTGTTGTCTGACTTCAGCAGAAGCCTTCTCAGCTTTCAAATACACATGAAACAAAAGAATCTGCTCCACTACCATACCCAACTTCACTTCAGCCTGCATAATTTTGTGTTAAAATACATTAGGTTTTCAACAGCTAACTCAGAGACCAGAATTAGTGGGGCATACTTTAAATATCAGTTTAGAACAACACTGAGAAATCTGCCACATCAATCCTGTGAAATTCTGTTTTCAAGTTACAGCCCAAAGCATAGCAGGGCACAGGAATTCTCCACTTCCTTAGAGGATTTGCCACAAACTCTCCTGAAACCCAATCCTGAAAAGGCCCAAATGATCACAATGCCAGGTGAAGGATCTCAATATGGCAAAGTTCAAAGACAGCTTTGTCACAATGGGCATTATAGTAAAGTGCTTCTCCATCTGAACTCTCTTTTGCTATGATGAGCAGCAGCTTTATTGCTCCTTGGAGTTATTGTCCTTCTGCAGGCTGAAAGGGTGACCTGGTGGCACACAGCCAGGAGCAGAGCCTATCATGATTTTAGCAACAGCAGTTGTGGATTTGCTGAGAGCAACCGGTGTTCAGCGTGGTCCAGGAAGGTGTGATCCCACAAGAAGGTGTGTGTGCAGGATACTGGGATATTGTCAGTAGGATTACTTACAGGCACCTGATCTCGGCACGATTAGGTGAAGAATCACTGCTCTATTAATATTTCAGCACAAGGAATAAGGGGCAGGCAGCTGTTGAATATTCATGCCGTAGCAATGCTCTCTGTATGAATTCTCTAGCAGGCACATGTAAAGGCTGCACCATTACCCCAAAGAGTTTACCATCCAAAACCCCAATTAAAGAGATACTTTAGCATGTACCCTGTTTTAAGCTCACAGGGCAGGCTCACTGATTAATTGTATTCTTACAGTGAAGATGTGCTCCCTTTTTTTACTAACTCAAGACTCATGTTGAAAACAACATAAAAGGAGTGGGAAAAAACAGATGAAAATTTAATTTACATCTGGAAATCCCAACACATCATGAGATCAGAAACATGTAAAGGGCCAAACAACTCATCTACCCAAGAAGTCATTCATAAAAGATAAACATCCTTTTTAAAAGTGGAGGAAATTCATGCAGGGAAGATGCACAGTACTCAACTATAAAATAATTCCAAGAAGCTTCACATACATTTCTGAGGAAGAGGAGGCAAAATTAAGATTGGTGCCACTGATAAGAAGGAGCACAGATGACATTTTAAGCAAACTAGATAGGAAGGGCAAAATAATCAGGGTTTTGAAGGACAGGACTATGTTTATGCAGGTTCCTGGTTGTGGGGTTTTGTAGTTTTTAAATTTTTTTTTAAACAAAATAAATTAGGCAGAAAATCTTCATATAAATGAGTACTTATAAAAGAGCCTTTCTAGGTGAATAATTTCTTTTACGATTAATAAAATCTGCAATCAGAGCAACAACATTCTGATGACTTTTTGCCATTTGCAATTATCGCTCATCCCAGCACTAAAAAGCTCATTATTATTAAAGCTGACAGAAAGAATACTTAACTGCTTTTATAAAAGAACTTACTTTTTAAAAGAATCAAGTTTCTAAGCTTTCTTTCTACTTCCAAATCTTCTGTGTGAAAAAAAGGCTATCCTAACAACCCCTGTGTGTGTCACCTTTGATTTCCAACACGTAATTTGGATAAAAGCATCCAATTTGTACAGTAACACAATGCATTACAGAATAACACTTCTATGGTTTAAAAGCAGCCTACAAAGAGTATAGAGTTAACATAAATCTGTGCAAGTACAAACATATAGTTTATACCATAAAAATACATATTTTAACCTTTTTTATAGCAGTTTTCTACTAAATAACTAAAAGCACTTAAGATACTGTAGGTAGCATTCCTGTGAATAAGAGTGCATAATCACTATTTTAAAGGCATGGAAGTTGAGGCACAGCTGTTACTAAGACAGCTGTGGAAGAGACAGAAATAGGAACCATATCCAACTCCAAGACCTGTGACTAAATCCATGTCTATTCGACATACATTATCTACAGGCAGAAACAAACATAGGTATTTGTGTTTCGGTATCTACAGAGATGTTAGGAGTGAGTGCTGTCTGTGCCTCACTCCATCCTTGCTCCCTGAAATAACAGCACAGTAAAATCAGAGTCCTCTTAAAAAAAAAACCAAAAAAAACCCCAAAAATCCACAAACCAATCCTCCCTAAAAAGCAACCGACCAAAATCAACAACAACAAAACAAACAAACAAAAAATCCCAAACAACAACAACAAAAAACACAAAAAAACCCCCCAACTCAGATGCTGCTAAATGAATGCAAACTCAGAAAATACTGCCTGATTCACAGGTGCTTGGGAAGCACTGATTTGAGCTTTTTATAATCATGCATCTCCAGTTTGTCATGATTTAGTGGATGGTTAAAGGTGTGGAGCATGTGGCGAGCCCGAATCTTCTCGGGGTGTGCAGTAAGAGAGGCAATCCCTGCAAGCTGCATCAAGGGAAACCTGCTAAGGGATAAGGAAGAAGAACTGAGAGCAGGTGCTTAAGCAGCAGAACGGCTGTGTAGGGAGGCTGCAGAGCCCCCATCCTCAGGGGTATCAAAGGACTTGCTTGGACACGGGCACAGCCCTGAACAACCTGCCCTGCCTCTGCAGTTTGCCTGATTTGAGCAGGAGCTTGGATAAAATAATCCCTTCAAGGTCATTCCCAAACTGAATTGTTCTTTGAATATCATCCCAAAGACAAGTGAGGTTGCTATTTGGCTTCTCTGCTGCATCCCAAAGCTTATCACAAATTCACCCAAGAAGTGTGACCCTGGATTTCTGTGACTAACTTTTTTTTACTTTATTTGGCTTGCTCCTTCTTCTACAAGGGATAAAATGGAACAAATCCAAATCTTTGCTTTCACCCGCTTGAAAACTGTGAAAAATGAAAAGCAAAACACAATCACTGTGCTCAAGCTCCTAAACACATGTGGTCATTTGAGGTCTCACTTAGAGTTTACACACATTCCTGACCTCTCCTCCTAAGAAATACTCCAAAAAGCAATCAGTCGGCTGAGCAGGGAGACCCACAGTTATTAAAACAACTTCATCACCTAAACAGCTCTCAACGTCATTTCAGATTCCTCCCCACCACCACAAGAGGTGCTGCATATGGTGAAAATTAATTCAGTTTGAACCAGAAAACACTGGGGTTAAGTACTTCTTCAACTGGAATACAAAAACTGCAACCACACGTGACTGTCAGGGTATACAGGACTACAGTCAACATGCAGAAATACTATTTATATCCTTCAGAAAAACTGAGTTAAAAGGCTTTTTAAGGGGAACAGCTGAGCTAGGAATATCCAAAAGCGGATGAGACAGACAAGTGTGCAACTCCTACGTGCAGCTCGCTACCAGAAGGAGACAGTGGGAGTCCATCCTGAAACTCACAGCTTTTTCAAACAATTTCTCTCATGCAATAGAAGGGTCCAAGAGGAAGCCTGGACACAGCTGGCTTCTCATTTCCAAATTACAAGTTTTTTATTCTTTTGCTACATATATGTTATATAACCAGATCACAGCCACTGTGGCAGAAACGCCCATGGGCATCCCACAGCCTAACAGAATCACTTCGCAGTAACTTGATATTCAGCCTAAGATTATCCCAGACATTTCATACTGATGTGACTAGGCAATGTGGCAACTTATCACAAGCCAGATTTACTAGACATTCCCCACCACAGAAAGTGAATTAAACTGTCACTCATCACCGTATGAGCTGCACTAGTGTAACTACTTCTCCATGAGTTGGACAACACTTCTCTGAATTAAAACCAACACACTTTCTTGCAAGTCTTTATCCTCCTTTCTGTACATTTTCTTTTCCTTTCCACTTCCCTTATTTTCTGCTCAATTTTCTCTTCCCCTGACTTAGTATGTTTAACCCTCTTTGCTCAGCTTGCATTCCAGTGCATTCTTTTGTCATCCTTGGCAGATATAAACAGAGGGATTTGTACAGGAGCTCCAGCCACCCTGGCCAAACTAGTAATGATGAACTCAGTAGTGGACTACTGCTGTCCTCTTGGTCCTTCCCCTAGGGAATCAGACAGCAAAGCTTCCAGGAGCACAGACCTACACCTGCTTTCCCTGTCTGATCATCATGTCAAGCTAAGGCTGAGACTGTATTCCTGAGTGTTTCTTCTCTGGAATATCTCCCAACATACATGCTCTATAAAAACACAGGAAAAGCAGATGCATTACTCATCGTGAGTGCCACCAAAAAAAGAAAAAGAGCAGAACATTTGATTTAACCACCACTACAATTACAGTTGTTGGCATCTGCAATTTGTAGCATCACACACACGCATGCAGGGACAAATAAAGTAGGAGTACAAAGTAAGTCTTGTTCATAACTCAGACTTGATTTCCAGCAAATTCCATATACATATTATTATTATATGCACTACTTATGGCTGTGTCCTGGCAGAACAGAAAAAAGGATTAAATACACTGTCTGTCTCTCATGCACACTTGTACACACCCAAGAATACACACAATTTCCTGATCTATTGTGAATATACTATTGACAGGAATTGAAAAAGAATTTTAAGTTATCAAAGCTACATGGAAAGCTTTAAGCTAGCTGCTCATGGAAATAAACTAATTTCCAAGAGTGTTTCACTATTTCTGAAGTGTAGCTCATGCACATTTACGGGAAGAGGTTGCCAGCAACATTGTGATAAAGGTGCACTGGGGATAATGAGGTGTTCAATAAGGAATCCTGTGAAGAGCAAATGCTGGAAGTAAGGAATGCATGACAGTTTATGATAAAGATTAAACAAATTGGAAATATGAAAAATAATATGGGAGTTAGTGGTCTTGACAGACAGCAACAGCTCAAATTTGAGCCAGCAACATGCCTTTGGAACAAACCCAAGTGTGTCCATTCTGAGCTGTTGATTTATTAAAAAATATGGGTATTGATCTAGTACCGATATCCAACTGTGACAGACAAAAACTCTCTAACAGTTTAAAGTCAGAAAGTGTATGTTTATTGTGATGCCGGGCAGCATGCGGGATACCTCCCAAATACACACCACAATTTACAGGTGATTACAGAGCCCTTTTATCTATACAAGTATTGAATACCCAAAATACAAATAGATATTCATAATTTTGGTACATCCCATTCCCCGCTTCGTATGCTTAGTTCAAAAGATATTAAGCATGTGCAGTTTGTTCCCTGAAATGGGTCGGTGGTCCCTTTCATGGGGAGGGGTCCCAAAATGAGGAAGTAAATGAAGGCTTCCTCATTCTGACCTTTCTAACTTTTCAATGCAAATATGACAAATGAACCCTTGGTAGAACTCCCATTCCCTGTCTTAAGTTGGTTTCAGAACAGAGGAGGCCCACAACTGCCTTATGTTACTAAAAGCTATTTGTCAGTTTCTATATTCTTTATTATAAACCCAGCTAACCAAACATTGTGTTGACAAGCAATCAATTATTAGTTAACTACTAACTCTTAACTTCATCAAGGCCTACCCATTTATTTTAATTAACTCCAATAAAGCTTATCTCTAACTAAAATCTTAGCCCCTCTAAAATCTCTAAATTCCTTTATGTCTCACTGTGCTGGTGAGAGCACAGCCAGCAGGCCCAGGGAAGCAATCCTTCCCTTTCTGGCAGGATTTGTGAGCCCTCCAGAACAAGAAGGCTTTGACATACCGGAGAAAGTCCAGTGGAGGACTGTGGTGTCTAGAACAGAGGTCTCCCCCAGATCTCACTGTGTTTTCTGATTCCCCAAAGGGAAGGTACAAAGAGAACAGAGTGAGCCTATTCTTGAAAGGGAAGTAATGTGACAAGAACAAAGAAGCTGCAACAATGAAAATTCAGGTTATAAATGAAGAAAATATCCTTCATGAGGTGGTGAAACATGGTAACAGGGGAATAACAAGGCTTTGGAGTCTGCATCCTTGGAGATATTCAAAACCCAACTGTATATGATCCCCAGCAACCTGCTTTAAAAGTGACGTTGCTCTGAGCAGGAGGCTGGACTAGACAACGGCACAGGTGTTTTCCAGCCTGAATTATGCCCAGAAATTACATATCTGGAGGGAAGAAGCCAGAAAGTTCATCAAAGGAGGTTAAGAGGACAAGAAACAGCATAAAGGCACAGGATTAGCTCCATAATGAAAAAACAGAGGTGCAAAAAGAAGCTAGAAAAAGGAATAAGCAAGAAAATAGCAGGCAGGATCAAGACTGAGGAAGAAGAAAGAAGAAAAAAAAAATCAAATCTCTGTTCACAAAATTGAACTTTCCTCTCATAAGCAAGAGGTGAAAAATTCCACAAGAGTCATTCAACAATGAAGTCAAGTATTTAAGTTTCTACTGTAACGTCCATAGTAGATTTGGGTAAGAGAGGGAATCAGTTCTTTCTTTTCCCTTCCCATGCCCCCAGGAAACCAACTAACCTTTAATCTCCCTTTTCCAAATATTTGAACTCAATCTTGCAAACTTCACAGATATTTTAACTATGTACATTATGAAGAATGTTTCATTTGTAATATAAAAATACATGCACTTTTGTCAGCTTAAAACTCAAAGTTCACTCCACCCAAGTAAGCCTCTTACAGTTTTATCCAGTTTTATAAGATATGGCCCCATGAGTCTAGACCTATAGACACAAAAAACTTTGCTCTCTCTTGGAGCTACACCACCAAATTAAAATACTCCTGATCAGGTTTACAGCATTAGCATTTATCATATTACAATATTTTTCTATTCTAACACAGATGCTTAGGTGCATGTGCTGCAATAGGGACTTGCTGCAGCCACTGAAAGGGAGACCAATGCCCAAATTGTGTTTGTGTAAACAAGGAAGAGACCATGAAAGAAAAGCCACAAAAAAAAAAAAAAAAAAAAAAAAAAAAAGAGGCATCTGCACACTTACCCTGTGATATCCACAGTCTGTATCAAAATCAGCCTCAGGTGTAACAGTCAGTAAACAGGACAGCAACCCCTTGCATTTAGCAGAAGATTTCTGGGAAGCCAGATTACCTAGAAAGAGTTGAAAAAGAGTTACTTTAACACACAAAGATGAAATCACCTGTGTGTAATAAGAACAGGCTTCAAACGAATCACAGCATCAGAATAAAAAAAAAAGAAAAAAGCTGCTCAATAGGAGACCACCATGATCAGAACAGAGAATTTAAACCCCAGAAGGTGACAGAAATTTGTTCCAAAGCACAGAGAGGTAAACGCTGGTAGGCACTCAGGGTTTAGCAAAGAACATCTAATACCCAAGATAACATGGTGTTAACCCTCTAATCAAGGATGTGGAGGAGACCAGAAAGAGCACGATATTTTGCTTAATTAGTTGCTATCAAAGAGAGGATGAGTTCAAGCACTTGCAAAAACAAGGCAATCTAAGACTATTTAAAAGTTTAATAGTGTTCTAGAGTCTTTGGTAACACAGAGTTTGCCCATGAAATCAAAATAATCCCCGGAGATAAATTTAAAGGAATATATCTCATTTTAATGTGCAGAGTAAAATGACTATTCATTAAAGCAAAGCAGTTTTATCCCTACAGCCTCCATCTCAGATGCAATACATACTGAAGCAATCTTTATGACAGGAAGTGGCATGTAATCCTGCAAGAATGAACTGCTGTTGTTATCTGCAAATCAATACAATTTTTTTAAAGTGGATATAACTGTGCCTATTGATTTCATGTTTTTAGCCCTAGAGTTTCAGTTTCTCCCAAGAAGATTCTTACAACGACAAGATTGCTGCATACATGTAACTGAGCTGATACAATCTGAATGCGAAGTTTACAGTGCACTTCCCTCTGCAATGCAACTGGGGCTTCTGTCCCATTGCCTCAAATTAAGCCTTTTTTTCATTTTATATACACTTATTTTTATGTATTTATAATAATTTTGAAGTGGTAGATTAACACTTCACTAATTCAACCTGCTAGCTATGGAAAGTTCAGCACACAAAACATTCCCATGGAAGTTATCTCCTTACCCTGCTAGGATATTATTTCAGAATATATGCATGATTTTTGCTATGTTTAAATAGCCTGACCAAATAATTTCCCTTGTGAAAGCCTGAAACTGGTTCAGTGCTGAATATTTACAGCCCTAAGAGGTGTGGTGAAGGTGAGGACGGTAAGGGTACAAGCACACAGAAAAACTGAATGACTTATCCAAGGTCACTTTGTAGATCAGTCAGGCAATGAGCTCCATTAAGAGTTTAATAAAACTGCTAAATTCCTACTATATTTCTGCAAATGAAGCATATAGCAACTTTGGCTTGACTAGCTGACCAAATGGCTCATGCTGCAATGAATGATCTGCAATGAGAGCTGGCTAAGAGGCACAACGCACCATCAGCCTGAGAAACGAGGGAAAAAAGATCAAACCACTAAAAAAAAGTTTAAAAGCATGAGATCAGGGCCAGATGAATGACATCCCAAATCAGGTTAGGAAAGCTAAGTGCTGATAGGACTAATTCTGGCCAAGGACATCAAGGGCAACACCAAATGCTTCTATAGGTAGTTCTGTGACAACAGGGAAGATTTGCGAAAATGTTGGCTGTCTCCAGAAGGCAATGGGAAACCCAGTTACTTTGGATATGGAGGACATTAAGATACTCAATGACTTTTTTGCCTCAGTCTTCAGTTACAGGAGCTCCACCCACACTGCCTGAGTTGCCAGCAGGGACCTGGGAAATGAAGAACCACCGGCTATGAGAGAAGATCAGACTCAAGACCATCTACGGACATGGAAGTGTTGAAGGTCACCTTTGGGCTGGAAGGAACTTTAAAGGTCATATAGCTCCAAGCAGAAAAAACTCTGTGCTAACCACTAGCCAGATGCAGGTTAGTTTCTTGAAAACATAAGATGATGGAAGAGGAAGCACATGAAAGGCTGGGGAAAGTGTGGAAATGCAAACATCTTGTCCACAGTATTCCTCATCATTACCATTCAGTCCATCAAACAGAGCTCCATGCTCTTCCTGAGCCTGTCTTCTTTACAGGTCTAGACTCATTTTGGAGCTAAGCCTTTTCTAATAGCTGGTCTACTTACTTATTTATTTATTTAACAGTACTTGAATACGTTGTTGTGACTTTTTAGTTTAGTTTTTCTGAATTTCACAAGATAACTAAGGAATATACCATGGACTACCTAAAAATACTGAAACAAAAAGGGAGCATTTTCTTTGTTTTGCTTTTAGTTTGCTGAAAAAAAGCACTGTTTTCATGAGGCAGTTTATGGAAAGAAGAAAGGGGAAATTACTCAAGGGAGTAATTTCTGTTTTGCATAGTGACTCATCATATCATAGTTACCCCATCATCTCCAAGGGCAACACTAGGCCAGAGCAATTCTGAAAGATCTCCTTAGGGAATCACACACTTCTCAAAGCCATCTCAAGACTTTTGTTCCAGAACTTCACAGAACAGGAAAAAAACATTTGAGACTAATAAAACCAAACTAGGTTTCAGATAGGGAAGAAGCCTGAGTAGCCAATGGCAGTTTTACACAAAGGGAAATCTTTTTCTCTCTCACCTCAATAATGAAAGACATGAAGAATATTTACAAAGCACATGGTGGGCTCTAGACAGCAGTGTGATATAGAAAGGCAGATGAGAACTCACAGCTGGATACAGGACATCTGAGGAACGAAAAATCAGAAGGAAACGAAGCAACAAAAAAAGCAATTACTTGTCACGATGAAAATGGTACATAAAGATGGGCCAAAGTTCATAATCTGTTTGCTAACTCTTGGACACACAGTTCCAGAGAAGTGTAAAAAACCACTTGGTGAAATACAAAGACACTTAATGATCTTTAACATACTGCAATCTAATGATTTACTAGCATTTGGATGAGGTGTCTTTCCCCTGCTTTAGAAAATCTTGGCTACTTATAGGAAAGGATTTTAAGCTTACCAAAACTTTACTGCAGTTACCATGGTGGGGGAGCAACACCCGCCGGGCAGTTCTGAACCACTACAATAAAATATTGAAACTGGAAAAGGCAGAAACACAGCAAGAAGCTTTCAACAGCAAACCCAGGTTGTCTCTCATCATAGTGTACTACCCTGCACAGAGGTAAAACTTGCATTCCCTGTATTAATTCTCATGAAGCTGAAGGTGCCCTACAGGCAAGCCTTATCTCTCCTTTGGGAGCCTAACTACTGCAAAATAGACAGGTTAAGGATTCTGTCCTGTGCCTATGCTTCTAAATTAAGTGACTTGAAGTAACTGGATCTAAAGCTATCTACTTTAGATACTGCATCTCCTCCTTCCTGAAGGAGGGAGATCTTTCTTCAGGTTAAATCAGCTGCAGGCCATGGTATGAAAAGTTGGTGCCAGCTCACCTCTCATCAACACAAGTATCTTCATGAAGAGGTGGAATTATCAGAAGTGCCTTTGGCATGAAAGACTTGGCCAGTGAGAAGCAGTTCTGGATCTTTTAGAGAGAGGAGCTGTATCAGTTGGACTCCCCTCTACAGTTCTCAGTTGGCCGAAGAAGAGTTCAGCTGCACCAGCAAACAATGAGATATGGTAACAGCACAAGCAGCAAGCAGAAAGCTCGGCTTTAAATAGTAAATCAGAAAAGAAGCATCCAAAAGGCAAGCGACAATGAGGGAGACAATGATTTCATACAATGTCAATCCAAAACCACAATTTTCTTATGCAGCAATGTACTGTTTCAGAGCTTCTCTGTCACAGACAAAGCATCCAAAAGCCATACAGCAGATCTGAAGAAAGGCAAGGAGCAGGCAGCAGCATTTGGCAACTCAGTACTGCAAGGAGGGACTCATTGTTCCAGAGCCTCCCTGAATAAGAGATCACTTTCCCTGAATAAGAGATCACTTAGCAGCAGAGCTGCACAACATGGATCTCAGTGAGGATGCAATGCTCCACGCAGTGCCTTCCCATGTCTCACGTGTTGTTCAAATAAGTATTTGGACAAGAAGAAGGATGAAGCCAAGGATGTGGACATAGCTATTGTAGGTTAATTACCCAGAAAAAGTTTAACACAAAAATATTCTATGAAAGCCTGCCTGTGCAGACAAGCTATAAATCAACTCTGAAGCACAAAGTGCTTTTAAAATGCCCTTTACAAGATGCTCTGCCCTACAAACAACCTCTCCTAAGTCAGATACCACAGCCTGGGGCAGGGGCTGAAGAACAGGAATGAAATACCAGGCACAGAACACCCTCTCTGCAAATAAACAAGGCAAAGGAAAGCAAATCAAACAAAGGGAGGGAGGAAAAACCGACTCCAACACAAAGTATGAGCACTTGCTAGGCAGGTTAAGTGGAAGCTTTACAGGCAGCAGAAGGGTGCTACAGGCAGTGTATCTGCCAAATCAGACCAGTCACTGCAAACAGCGGAGCTCAGCACAGCTGGGAAGTTGTATGGACAAGGGAGGCAAGGACAGACCGACACACCCAAAGGTGTCAGTGCTGCCAGGCTGGGGACAACTGTGTGCTGCTGTCTTTATCTGTTATCTTCAGCATGCTTGCCATTAAAAGCTCTGTAATGCCTGGTGTGACCTGTTGTCCTACTGCTGCCAGAAGCCAAGCAAGTGGTCTGAGAAGGGAGTAATTACAGATCCCACAAGAAGCTACACCGGCTCTGAAGTTGGGCAGAGCTGCAGTCAAGAGTTACAGGCTGGAATAAAAAAAATAAAACACAGGGCTGGAAATGAAGGATGCATCCCTTTTCACAGTCCCACCTGACTTTATGGGAAGGAGTGACTGCTCCACTATGTCTGCAGAATACTATTATGTTTACCCTAATATATTATTTATTACAGAATTTACAGCTCTCTATTTTCCCCAACTGACAACCAGCCAACTACTAATTTGCAAGCTAAAATGCTGTGAGGTCTGCAGATCCCAGGGCATTTGCAAGCCATAAGGATTCTGAAATGCTTGGGAAAAGCCTGGCAATGCTGCCAGTCCTCACTAAGGTCCAAAGAATTTAAGCCACAGCCACCTAAACTAAGGAACTACCTGAGAAAAAATGACTAGAGAAGGATGTCTGCACACGCATAATGTTCAAATATTTATAGAAAACTTTTTAGCAGCAACAAATGAGAGCATCACTGTACCATCAGCTCTGGGTTTGAAATGATAATTGCTAGACACCTAAGGCTACTTGGTATGTTTTACTGAGTTTATCAGAATCCCACTGATCTCTCTGAAAACAGTCTGGGAAATATGAACATCTCTTCATCAAAGATGACACACAGTAACCCCTGAGGTCACTCTGTGCAATAGCTGAAGTCCCCCAAACTCAAATGCTGGCCTGTGTGTCAAAGGGTTAATAAGTGGAAAGGGAAGGGGAGAATAATATTCACTCAGTATTCCCCTGTTCCATAACATCGACAAATTAACTCCTCCTGTGACACCACATAACTTTTGAGAAAACATTTGTGGTTTAGAACTGGCTGTTGAGTTTGTATTCCTGCCTGGATGATCACTTCTTTAAAAGGAAGTATACATCAATAATATTCATGGGGAGCTTCATAAGAGCTTGGCAAACAGTTCTGACAAAACAAAAACCTCAAACATAAGGATTACTCATAAAATGCTACATCAACAACTCTTCTGACAGACATCTGGATTATGCTCCTTTTAAAAGGGAAAAAACAAAGATGTCACTTCGAAGTTTAAATGGAAACAGTGAAATATGCCATTAAAAATACCACATCATAAACAAAGCTATTTTTGCAAACTCAAACGCAATGAGCAATTATGACAAAGTTTGCCAAGATGATTTACAGGCGCCTTTTCATTTAAAAAATGCTTTCAAAACACTAAAATATGTACAGATATTACAGGTTAGTAATGAGTTTACAGACTTAGAAGATCAGCTAGCCAGCATTAAGTCTGTCAAGTCCCGTCTTTTTTTTTTTAATGGCCTTTAGTTGATGCTGCAAATGAAGTTAATGCATACACACCAAACCAACTAAACAAAGGTCCAGAAAGAAATGCAGACAGACACCCATCCTCAGAGCATATAATTCACTATTCCTCCCCCTAACCATGTTAAACACAGAATTGCTTTATGCAGATGACATTAAGTTCTATGGTATGCTGTAGTTAAGACTCAAAATGAGATCACTCTCAGGATACTGAGAAGTTAGAAGTAAAAACTTCTAACTCATTCCCAGTTTATTTACTTTTTAACTCCCATTAAAAGCTCAAAAAAAGCTGCTGATATGTCTGCACATCAAAAAAGGGACATGTAAAACATTCCCATGCAAAAATAAAGTACTAAAAGACTGTTTATTCAAAAATGAGGAGCTTCAATGTATCATAAATGTTGAGTTAAAAACTCTTCACCCTAACAGTGAGGGTTCTTGAACAACAAATACATATATTCTAGTGAAAAAGTAGATTGCCTTAAAGTAGAGCCAACTTCACAATTCACTGAAGTTCACTGGATTTGCTGGAGATTGGATGAAGGTCACAGAATCACAGAATTGTCTGGGTAGAAGGAACCTTAAAAAAATCATCTTGCCACACCCCCTGCCATGGGCAGGGACACCTTCCACTATCCCAGGTTGCTCAGAGCACCATCAAACCTGGCCTTGAACACTCCCAGGGATGGGGCAGCCACAGCTTCTCTGGGCAACCTGTGCCAGTGTCTCACCACCCTCACAGTAAAAATTTTCTTTTCAACATTTAATCCAAATCTGCTCTTGCAGTTTAAAGCCATTCCCCTTTGTCCTATCACTGCATGCCCTTGTAGGAAGACTCTCTCCAGCTTTCTTACTGCTGTCTCCCAGTACCTAAAGGGGGTCTACAAGGTCTCCTTGGAACCTTCTCTTCTCCAGGCTAAACAACCCCAATTCTCTCAGTCTTTCTTCATAGGAGCGATGCTCCAGCCCTTTGATCATCTTCATGGCCCTAAGGAGATCCTGGGTGACTCTGCAAGTGCACATTGTTGGGTCCTGTCCAGCCTCTCAGCCACAAGCACTCCCAACTCCTTCTACACGGGGCTGCTCTCAATCCATTCTCCACCCAGCTCATATTTGTGCTTGGGATTGCCCTGACCCAGGTGCAGGACCTTGCACTTGGCCTTGCTGAACTTCCTGAGGTTCACATGTGCTCACCTCTCAAGCCTGTTCAGGCCTCTCAGGATGGCATCCCTTCCCTCCAGTGTGTCACCTGCACCACAAGCTCAGTGTCACCAGCAAACCTGCTGAGGGTGCCTCAGTCCCACTGTCCATGTTGCCAACAAAGATGTCAAACAGCGCCAGCCCCAAAACTGACTCTTGAGGATTGCAGGTAATCACTACTCTCCATTTGGACACTGATGCATGGACCCCAACTCTGAGTGCAACCAACCAGCCAACTCTTTATCCACCAAGTGGTCCAGCCATCAAATTCACGTCTCCATGGAACAGCATCAAATGCTTTGCACAAGTCCAGGTAGATTACATCAGTTGTGCTTCCTTTATCCACCAACACTCTTAATCCCATCATAGAAGGTCACCAGATTTGTCAGGCATGACTAGCCCTCAGTGAAATCATGCCGGCTGTCACCAGTCATCTCGTGATTTTCCATGAGCCTTAGCATAGCTTCCCGGAGAATCTGCTCCATGACCTTGCCAGGCACTGAGATAAGACTGACTGGTTTATAGCTCCCCATGTCCTCCTTTTTCAATGGGAGGTGTGTTTCCTCTTTTCCGGTCAATGGGAACTTCATGATACTTCATTATACTTATCAAACATGATGGATAGTGGTTTAGTGAGGTCATCCACCAGTTTCCTAAGAACCCATAGGCACATTTCATCAGGTCCCATGGACTTGTGCCCCTGCAGCTTCCTTAGATGTTCTCTAACTCCTAATCTCCTACAGCAGGTTGTTCTTAATTTTCCCAATCACTGTCTTTGCCTTCTGCAACTCAGACAGTGGGACTGGAACACCTGTCAGTGATGACCAAGGCAGAAAAATCACCTGTCCCTGCCCTCCCTTTAATCCTGTCCCATAAGCTCTCAGAGTTTCTCATCAATCCCCAGGCAGAACTTCATGTATTACAGTTGGCCACTAACACTTCTTCCTCATTTCCACCTCCTGCACGTCACGAAGAGCCTACATCCTTCTATTCCAACATTTCAGTCACAAGAACCATCCTGCCATGTCTCCACCAGGCCAGTAAGATCACAGCCCTGCAGGCACGCATGTCTCTAACACCTTTTGTTTATTCCCCACTTCTGCACATTGGCATTAAGTTCGGCCCCTGAGGAAGCTGGTTTGGATTCAGGTACTGTCCTGCAGACCTGCAATTCCCTCTCCAGGCTCTGGGCATCTCCTGCTGGCACTGTCATCAAACTGATAGGAGTGGGATGGACTGAGATTCCCCTCCACTGGCAACTTTGGTTTAAAACCCTCTAAACTTTTAGTTTAAAGGTAGCAGGCAAGGAAGTACATTTGTTGAAGCATCTTTTATTTCTTTGTTAAACCAAAGACCAGCAAAGGTACCTTCTTCTGAAATAGCTTGAAGGCACTGAGATTAAAAGACTGAAAGTTTTAGGACAGCTTGACTAACATATTTTCTCAATGTCAGTGCTTCACTGAAGCAGCTGGAGAGACTCACATTAAAAGCACCGAAACATTTGAGACTGAGAAGACCTCAACTTCTTTGACACCATGAACTGACTTTCTGCAGTTCAATGTCTTTTCCAGATATTTGTCAAAAGCCAACAGAAGCAGAACAAAACCTGTTGGTTTGCTATTTCCCGATGGCTTTTAATACAAAGCCCTACTCTTTTAGTAAGACTCTCGGAGACTGCTGGAAAGTCAGGTAACATAACCAACTGCAGGTGATGTAAGAGCAGCCAGATCCTGCCTTTTGTAGTGTGGGAGAAACGCTATTAAACAGCTGGAGAGCAGCAGGATAGGATCAGGCTGCTGCAAAATAGTCAGGATGGTGGCAAAGTAAGTACTTGGCTCTTCAGAGTCTTTGTGTCCCTCCTTGTCTTGTCTGAAGCCTTGCACAATGCCAAGAAACCAAGCAGGAACTGCACTTGGTTCATGATGTACCAGAGACATGAGGGATGATGACAGCTCATTCTGTTGGGTCTGATGCTACAAAAATGGAAGGAAGAGCACAGTACCATAGCTTGGAAACAACAGCCTGTGCTCAAAAGGGCAAAAACAACCATTTCTCTTAAGATGTGAACTAACACTGCCATATGCCAGGAGAATGCAGCATCCCTACGCAAATAAGGCTCTGAGAACCTGACCAGAACAGGGAAAACCATATCCTCTTCACAGGGACCAACAGACTGTTAACAGACTGTATAATCACAGCAGTCCTTTTTTGACCTCAGTCTGATTCTCTTGCACGTTGTATGAGTTAATTTGTTGCTTTTTTCAGGAAGAAAAAACCCCCAAACTGTAATAGTTAGCAAAGTTCTAGTGAGGCCTTCTGGTGCTGGCAAAAGATTTTAGTGATTAATTATTATGGCTGTGAAAACCTATTTGGGTTTTTTTTCCATTATTTATTTTGAATTTTCTTGGCTTTCATTTCTAGACAAGGAATCTTGCTATATTTTTGTTAAACAGACTGAAGACTCTTCCATTCTTAAACTTTCCCAAACAGAAAAGCTAATAAATTCTTTCTTTCTCTTGGATTAGGGTAATGAATGTCTGCAAGAAATCCCAGTGGCTGTAAGGCATGTTTTTCCACCCTCAGCCACCACCATCACTCTTCTACTCTACATCTAATCTGCCCACTATCTCATCCACCTCTTAGAGGTGCAGACAGACCTGAACACAACATTCTGGGAGTGCCTGCAGTATGGACAGACCCAGATTTAGCACAGCCTCCCTGAAGTTCTATGGACCTACACAGACTGTTGACGCAGGCAACAGAAGTTTTATTCTACAAGCTCATGTTTCCCTACTGTCAACTCAGGGTGGAGCAATGGCATTCCCTCCTCTCCAGTGACTTCAGAAGGAGTCCAGGACAACTGGCTTAGGAGAGGGTGCAAAACTGAAAAGTGAAGTTGGGCAATCTCACTTCCCATCCCTCACACCTGCAAAATCAAGTTGTATCAATGTTTCTGTACTGTTCTTGTTTCTTAATCAAAATGGTTTCACCAAGTCAAGTTTCACCAAGTATTTATGGCTTCACCTTGCAGAAGCCATAAATATCAAACTTGCAATCACATTAAAACACTTAATAGGTACCAGCTTAGCTTGACAGGATCTGTTTTCCAGAAGCTGATGTTGACTGGCATTAATTATAATTCTCTTACTCAATCCTTTACAAACTGTCCCGTTTATTACATCCTAATTCACTATTAAAATGACAGGAGTCAAACCCTCACACCATTGAGGCACAGATCTTAGCCACTCTTCCAAAAGAATGAACCAAACTTCCAAAGCTGACTGCCAGCAGCACACTGGAGTAGTGGAGCCCTAAATCCCCACTCTTCACCTCCCAACAGCAACAGCGAAAGACCTATGGCTTAATTTGTCATCCCCAAAGAAACAGCAGAACAGATCAGTTACAAAAGATCCCCTTTAGAGAAAACAATAGAAAAGAAAGCAAGCAAATACAGAAAAGGAAGTGTAGGAGGTGTGCAGGTTACAGTCAATCAAACTTTGGATTCCACGAGACTAATTTGAAAAAGAAGCAATGCCTTCACAGTAAGAATTTGTTCTCCAGATGCAAATTGTTGAATTTAGCACATATGACCATCACAGAATTCATTCAATTGTGTGAGGAGATCATGCTGTTAAAATTGAGCTGCTAGATTTAATTTAAGAATTAGGTTATATAAAAACATAGGGTTTAGCTTTTTACATATGGTGCCAAGAAACTTTCAGCAGTGGGTAGCCTGAGCACTAACCTTCCCTAAGGAGAGTCAGCACTGCTTGCAGTCATCCAGATGCCTAGATACAAGATAAGTGGAGAAAAATAATTTTCCTAGAGGATTTACATTATCCTGTCCATCACGTACCTTCAGTTGGCACACTAGGTGGGTGACATATCACTGCTACCTCCAGCACCTCCCAACTAGCAAGCCTCCTCAATAAGCTGGACGACAGTCTCCACACAACTACTTTGAATTGAGGCATTACAACAAGTCATTTTCCATCATTAAATTACTGCCATCTTCCTCATGCTTTGCCATGTCTGTGGAGACATAGTGTAGTGCTTCCCTTGATGCTCCTGTTTACAGCTCTGACTAAAACATGTGCAAGTTCAGCAGCCGCACAGATAGCAGAGAGCTTGCCTGTGTCTAAGAAACCAGCACTGGCACAGGCAGGAAGGTACTCATTTTTACAAGTCAGATAGCACCCATGGAGAAGACCACTGTTATTTGTCTCAGAGCCTCAGGCAGTGTCCTGCAGCCTGTCATCAAAGGCTTTGAATAAGACTACCACGCTCCTGTTAATTGACATAGAGAATATGCTGATGACAGAGAGAATGTATGATGATCGTGCTCCAGCACCAGGGATGCTGCTGTTTACATCCTCATTTTTTATCTCACGGCCTAACAGCAATGTCAGGATTAGTAAAAAGGCCTTCTTTCCCCAGCTCCAGCTCTCTGGTGATGTACTTTTCAGGTGCAAGCTCTCCATCTCATCTGGTACCTTCATCCAAACGCTCCTCACTCAGTGTCCTCTCTTACAATCCACATTTGCCATATGCGTAATTCAGAGACTCTCAAAACACTCCCTGCATTCACATGACTAATTCAGACAATTCTCTGGTCCAAGACCACTTCCACAAAATGCCATACTAGAGGTATAGACCGTTGAGAAATCCATCAAAATTGTTTTGCTGAGCTGCAGGGCTTCTGCAATAACTAGGATTCAGAGATGTGCAAAATAATTAATTTCCTAACAGTCCATGGATGTTGTCTATTCTCCAAAGAACTTCAATCAAATATGCTGATCTCTCACGGCTCACCCTGAATTCTCTCAGGGAAATCCAGTTACCAGCGTAAGATAAAATGCTTCTTGTCTCACTTTTAACCAATCCTTCCCTCTTTCACATCAAATCCCACTTTATGTTTCAATCCATCAGTGACTAACTCCTGAATGACATTACTGCAATTTTTATGAAAACATGGGCATGACCTCAAACATAATGGAAAGACGTCAATTTATCTCTGATACCTCAAGCACAGAAGTTACAGTTTGACACCAGGTCCTCAACTGAGATGCAGTGTGAGCAAGCACCCATCACCTTCAGAGAAAAACACTATTGTTCCAAATTCCAGAAGTGTGACTAAAAAAATTGGTCATTTTAATCCAAATATCAAGGACGGGGCAGGATACTAATCTATAGCTCAGTTTATACAGATCTCTGGATGATTCACCCACTTCTTTGGGCTCATTCTCCCAAACTGCAGTAGACAGCCCCAGAATTAATCTTTGTGATTGCTATGTTAAGTTCTTACCAGGAGAACAGCATGGCCAAGAGTTATTAATGAGAGTCCTGATCAAGTACATATTTTCAGTTCAAATCACTTGCTAAAAAGTTATCCTCCTATAGGCTATATAAATACATAATACATCTACATTAACCTGGGTGACACTGGAGCAGCCTTTCCAGCAATCTGGACTACTTTATCTCCAAAGTAGACTCTTACACCTCATTTGAGAGAGTGAGCACACATTTTAAATAATGACGAGAGACTCCAATTTTCACATTTTCATGGATGCAGTGTCAAATCTATTTGTAATAGGATCATCTATTATCTGTCAGTACTGAGCAAACTAGATGAGAAAATAATGGTTAGTAGTATATTATCTGGAATCTTGATAAAAATTAGCAGGAGGTAAGTGAAGTTGTTAAAAAACAAAAGTGTTACTTGTTGATTGCTTAATGCAGCCTGACTTCAGCTATTTCTAACAGAAGATCAGAAATCATTGTTGTTTTTCTTTTTTTGTTCAGCTGAAGTTAATTTCCTCCGCCCATACAATTTTAAACACAGAATATTTCATCTACTGAAGCACTCTTTCTCTTCACACAGTAGATCTGTTTCAAGCAAAACTTAGACCACTGCCAGAGAGGAAGAAATGTTGCTACCAACTCATTAGAGAAGTACTGAAGCTGTGAGTTTCACCCCTTTCATCCCACCTTTGTGACCTCCATGTGGACAGATACACTACTCTTTATCCAGACTCCCTACAGGGTAACAGAAAGAGCTGAAAGGCTGGAGCATCTATCTCCTTGTGCATTTTCTCATCTCCAGCCTACAAAACCAAGGTGAACACAACCCAGTTAGACTTACTGCCCTGAGCTTTTCCTTCTTGGAGAAAGAAAAATTGGAAAAAACAAACAAACAAACACCAAAAAAACCATACATATATATATATATATGTGTGTGTGTGTGTGTGTGTATATATATATGCACATATTTGTGTGTTTACATGAAGAATAGCAATATAGCAGATTACTGACCACTCTAGTCCCCAGTGCATCATCAAGCTCTCTGAAACCAGGTGAAAGAAATACTTGGTGGTAAGGACACCCACAGCTCGCTTGGTCTCTTATCCCTTCTTCACTTCCATGAACTGTGCTCAGGTGTGAGCTTCAAATCAGACCTGTGGCAAGAGGAACCAGCAATAACCTCTGCCACCTCCTAGCACAGCTCAAGTCTTCAGCTGCTTTCAGGGCTGCTGCTAAAAGCAGCACTGGGAAAGCTGCTGGGAGCCAACATGGACAGAGGAATTGGGATTTGCTTCCCTCAATCCACTCAAAGCTTGTGCTGGCCAAGGGAAAGAGGGTGAGGAATCCACACTGAGGGGGAGGACAGGTCTCCTGGTGAAGTTACGCACTGGAACAGTGGGAGCAGGACGTGACTACACCTGCATGGTCTCTTCTTTGGTTTGCTCACAACATAGTCAAGAGTGGGGGGGGAAAAAAAGTAACCAAAAGATAAACTGTACAGTAAATGAAAACATCCTGCTTTGGAGCTGGTATGAAATTTTAATGGATTTTTTTCTTGTCAGGGCCATTAAAACAATTCCTTGAGTAAAGCAAAAAAAAATTTTTATTTTTAGTGGCTATAAATTAAACAGCCCACTAAATGGAAATACTGTTACAAGACAGTGAAATGATCTTTTTTCCCTTAAGAAACCATAATGAAATTCATACTCTGTTGTATTAAAACAAATATTTCTCAGTTACATGACATTAAAATGTAATAATTTCAGATTTAATTTAAAAAACAAAGTATTAAAGCTTTGGTTTAATATACGGGTTTAAAAAGATTAAGGTTTAAAGAAAATTTTATTGGATATGTTAGATGATCTTCAAAGTCCCTACCAACCCAAACCATTCTGTTATTCTATATCAGTGAATTCTCTTCAGATTATGAGCAAAAAGATAACAACTTGAAATTATACATCTAAAGTCAACTCTAGCATGTTTGTATATTAAAAAGTAAATAAGTTACTTTCATAACTGCTAATATATTTGCCTTCTCTTTGGAAATCTTTCTCAGGAAGTCTGCTTTTTTCAGCCTTGGCTGTCCAGAAGTACATTTTTATTTTGTTTGTTTCAACACAGCCAGCTGTTACCCAGAAAGTGTTTTCTTTACTGGGACCAATTCACTGAATGTAAGACCAAGGAAAGTTAACTTCTTAGTCACGGGCTGAAAAAAGGGAACCAAGTGGGAAAGACAATATAGCCTACTGTCAAAGCCTTACAGGCATGAATCCCTGTAATAACCAGTTTAGGTCCCCAGCACCAAACTACATGAAAGCATTTTTAAAAATTCTCACTACAGCATCTCAGTGCACAGAAACAAAGTTTACATAAATGTAATTCTCTGAAATAAATGAAAC
Source organism: Onychostruthus taczanowskii (assembly GCF_017590055.1). Taxonomy (NCBI): domain Eukaryota; kingdom Metazoa; phylum Chordata; class Aves; order Passeriformes; family Passeridae; genus Onychostruthus; species Onychostruthus taczanowskii. The sequence goes on from NW_024497629.1 coordinate 1,759,686, forward strand.
TTAGGAAAGCATTTTTAAAAATTCTCGCTACAGCATCTCAGTGCACAGAGTTTACATAAATGTAATTCTCTGAAATAAATGAAACTTAACTCTAAAGCCTAGAAACACATACACTATGGGCTAGGTTTTGACCCAAGGAAGACACTGGTATCCAACACACGATTTTGACAAGTTTTACAAGTTTCTATCCATGGTGACTACAGTTCTCATCCCTCTGGAGTATTCCAGAAGCAGGAATGAGACCTGGCCTGTGTGCTGGTGCCATAACCATCCAGTCCTGTGAGTCATAACCACCAGTTCTACTTTATTCTGCATCTCTCCCATCTCTACTCAAAACAAAGAGTTTCACTGATTGTAGCTGTACTAAAAAAAGGCTTGCCATGGATTAATCTGTTAAAAATTTAATAAAGGTACATTATTTGTTACTTTGAGAATATGAAGCTTTAAAACCTAATAGTGTGCAGAGATAAAAGCATATTATTACAATTAGCAAAGAGTGGTATAAATTTAAGATATTTAGTTGCAATTCATAACATTTCAATTATTACTAACTGAAGTATATTATGAAAACAAGTTATATGCAATTCATAACAAAAAGAAATCAATTACTTCTATGAGTATTTCTTTGTTTTAGTCCTAAATAATTTAAATCCTAAAGACTGAAGTCATTTTGATTTAGAACATTTCACCCTGACATACATTTGGCGTAAAAAACGGAGGTGTAGTAAATAATCTCTAAAGTAACTGGGTAATCAGGATAGAGAGAGAAAGAAACTATGCTAGAGATCAAAAACACTTCAAGAAACTATCAAGGCAAAGAACAAAAAGCTGGACAGGATGTTAGTAAGAAGCAGTTTCATGCCAAGAAGTACAGGAGCACCTTAATCAGTGAAGCAAGAGCAGGAAGGCAAGATGATTCTGGGTGAGCTGCACTGGAGCACATGTGGCCTGTGTCAAATTCCTGGGGTCCATCACCCTCCTAATGACCCACCAGAGAGGAACAAAATGTGCTTTTGCTGAGTGCACACCACAACTGACAGGTGAATGGAGGTCTGCAGCTTTATTCTGGATGTTCACCTGAACGCTTAATGGGTCGGAAAAAAAGGCCATTTGTGGAGTTCTGCATTATTCAGTAATTTCTCTAATTATAAAGTGATTTCAAGCACTGCTATTGTTGCAACCAGTCTTTTCCTATTAGGGCCCATTGTTTAAGAAGCTGTGTGTGAGCCCCAACAACCCCCGCACACCGAAGTGAGCATCTCCTACGTGTCACTTCCACCCAACCATCACTCCTCCAGCAGGTAACGCGCGCATTATCTACGCTGACCTCTGCTTAATTTATAGCACCTCTGTGTCATAAAACAATTATCCGCATTTGACACGAGCAGCACTCGGTAGCTCGAAAAGCAATTAAAATTTAGGAGCTGTCTCTTGCAACAAAAAGTCATTCAGAGAAGCAGCGCTTCGGAGAAGTTGCGGCACACCAGCCATCAGTCTGATTCTGCCTCTATCAATCACGCGAGCCCTCGCTAAACAGCAAAGCACAGGCAAGCAAACAGCAAATGTTTACGAGGTGCAGCTGGTGGTACTTACGTTAACAGCAAAAGCAGCATCGGTTAAATTAACATTCTTCATTCTTTCATTGCTCATTATGGTTTGACAGACATACCCGCAGTCCACATAAATGACTTAGAGCAAGAGAGCTGTCTAGCATCCTGCCATGAAACAAGACCACCTAATGGGAGCAGCCACTGTAATTAAAACTCTGAAAACCAAGATTTATACCAGTTTAAGGATGCAGTGGTGGGTATTATGACCTACTTTAAATTTATTAAAGGAATCGTGAAAGCCTGAGCCGTTACTCAAGTGAAAAGTTAAGAGCCTACCATTTATGATATTTGTCCGATAAAAGGGACTCAAGCGGTCTTTTGATCTAGGAATCGTTTCTGTTGTTTCAGGTCTGGAGATGCAGGGGGAGAGGAAAGAAAAATATATTACTCAAGTATTAACTAATCAGCTTCCCCAGGAGAATGCTCTCTGTAAGCCTTACTCGTTCAAGTCCAGAAGATTTTCTTTGATGGAGAATTGCAGCAACTGGTTCTGCTTAAAAATTTACAGCCACATTTTATCTCTTGGATCAAGAAAAGTTAATTTCATCAACTTAAGGCTGTATTTCATGGAACTCCTCAGAAATTAACACCATACCAGAAAAAGGGGGTGAAAACCCACCAGTATTTTTACAAGTATCTCTGAAGCACCAGAATGGGATTTGATGAAGTAACAGAATCAGCTCAGAGTAATGGAACTGAAGACCATTAAGGAGGAATTAACATAAACTTCAGGAAAAGCATGTTTTTAAAAAATAAAAACCACATTGATCTGTAGTTATACACCACCTTTAAAACAGAATGAGACTGAAACTTAATACTCCTAGCTCTTAAAATAGATTAGATCACGAAAGATGATTCAGTGTTTGCAGAAACTGAGAAGCAGTGAGGAACTTGCCTTGTGGCTGGGCAGTGCTCCACTCCCTGCCAGGCACCATGGGACACCATGTGAGGCACACCAGGGCAGGGCTTGTACATCATGGGATATGGGTGGCCAGGAGACTAGCATAAGGAAAATCCGATGGAGAGGAATAAGTCATGAAATCTGGCCTTTTGCAGGTAGGTAAAACCCTCACTTCTGTTTCCCAGGAGTGATCTCCCTGCTGGAATTTGCTCCATTTCATCTCCCTTCCCCTTTGCCAAGAGCAATAAAAAGTGGAGCTTTTTTGCCTTTTCCCCTTAAGCAGTTAGAAAGCATTGTTCCCTTTCCCTTCAATACCTCAGTGGCTAAAACACTTGCCTTAAATACAGACATCTGTGCTTCAAACCTCCTCACTGCCTGAGACCTGGAATCCCACCTGAAATCAGCCCCAGGAGCCAGCTACAACCACCAGGCTATCAAAGCATGGTATTAGATGTGAGCGTGCATGTAGAACTCTTCCCACTTCTCCCAGCAGGGAGGAAAGCAAACCTGCTCTCCACCACAGCTCTCCCACATGCGGCAGAAACAGCTCTGCTATCTCCTGTCACACACCTGTATGTGCATACACGTGCTTGTGAGCTCCAGGCATCCAAAAAAACACCCCCTAAACAGAAGATCAAAAACTTTAATAAATACATCACACCATAACATGCATTTAGCAGGTCAATGCCAATTTTCTGGTACACTGTAGCTGCCACTCCAGTTGCCCAAACTCCCCTCCAGGATGCATTTCTGTCCAGCCTGTTTCCACAGATGTGGCCACACCTGGGCATGATTTAGGGAAAGCCTTCATTCAAACCCCAGCCCAAGAGCATGTGGACATCACCCAAATGCACAAGTACACTTGAGCCTGTGCCTTGGCCCTGTTTAGTTTACTAATATAGATACAGCTATACAGAATCAAACCAAAATAAAATTACAGCATTTAAAGCAACCTCAGGAATACAGAGCCTAAAGAGGACTGTAATAGCAAATATCTAGATGACCTAAGTCACAAGCAAGGGCTTCAGCCCATGCTGCTTTAACTGCAGCTCACAATCATTAAGGCTGGAAAAGACCTCAGATTGTGGAGTCCAACCATTAACCACCACTGCAGGACCACCACTAAACCTAAACACATCTACAACTTTTTTTTTTTTTTAACACTTTCAGGGATGGTGATTCCACCACTTCCTTGGGCAGCCTGTTCTAATGCCTGCCCAACCTTTCAGTGAAGAAATTTTTCCTAGTGATCAATCTAAACATTCCCTGGCACAGTTTGAGGCCATTTTTCCTTGCCCTACTGCTTGTTAACCAGGAGAAGACAAACCCCCACCTGGCTCCAGCCTCCTTTCAGGATCTTGCAGAGAACAGTAAGATGCCCCCTGAGCTTCCTCTTCTCCAGGCTAGACACCCCCAGCTCCTCCTCAAAAAACTTGTGCTCCAATTTAATGAGGCCAGTACTGGGTGAGGAACAAAACCCCTCAAACCCCACATTTGTTGCGATAGCTGCTGTATTTCCTCTGAAACATTCCCACTTCTTACAAGACATACTAGACAGGGAAGGGAGTTAATTACAAAAGGGCATACCTGTGTTTTAAGAGCTCTTCTGCAAGGACCCCATTGCTTTCTTCTCTGGCTCAGCTGCTTCTCACCCAGAAGATTGGTTTACAACAACGCAAGAGGGCTGAGCAAAAACCCCCTTGGGAACTTGTTAGCACCAATCTTGTTTTCTTCTATGGTATCTCCAAACGGTAGGGCAAAGGCTCTGGTTGCCCCAAGGGAGAACACACAGCATCTCCCCAGCAGCTAGGGTGACAGTCTCTCATGCCTAGATGGAATTCCCAGCTAACCTTCACATAAAATAAATGCAACTTAATTCACCAAGAAAAGCTTTTTTATTTTGCTTTTTTTTTTTATTTCCCCTGGGAAGTTCAGCAAGTTCCAGGAAGTTTCTTGCAATATTTGCCTGAGGGCTGCAGAGAATGTATCTAGAGTGACTTGCTCCCACTCATTTCACTGAGATACCTTCATCAGGGACTTTGCTGCATGGGAGTATAGTTTTGCTTTACCACAATGAAATGACATGAATATCTGTAGATTAATGCCATTTGGGACAAACTAAGGGAGAATGGCTGGAAAATACAGAAGTTTGTGTTAGTTTTGCAATATAGCTCATCCATAATTTAATACAGGTAATTCTCTTAGAAGAATGTTGCCTGTCACAGAAAGATATGAAGAAACAGTGCTCTCCATCTGTTTTATTACATTGTTGTGGTTTGCTTTCTTTCCCCAAGAGATGGTTAAGAAGAACTTAACCTGAACAGCTGACATAGTCCAACTCCTCTTGTACATTCCTCAGCCAGAACAGATATCCTCTGCTTCCTAAAAACATGTTTACTCAGTACTGGAACATGGAAATGCTACTTATTGTCAATCAGAAGACTAAGCACAGACTCAGATATGTAAACTCTGGAGATTTATGTTTTCTCCACATGACACGTTCAAATTTCAGGGGTCATGTGCTAGAAAGCCATTCAATTTTCTTCTCCCCTCTACACATCAGTTTATAATATCAGAGTTTCCCCAACTTCTGCTTTGCTGTCATCTTAGAAGCTCATGGAGATACTTCCAAGAATCTCCATGACTATATAGTCAATATTTACTAATATTCTATTAGTAAAATTAATAACCCAGTCTAAGTGGAGGGGTGGGTGGTGGAGAACAAGCAGAACACAGGTCAAGTTTTAAAATCACTTCATTGTTTCTAGCATCATAGGACCAAGTCCAAATTTCCCAAACATGAAAAATCCTTCTTCCTGATTTTAAGGAATGTTTGATTCAGCTTTATCAGTCCTTTTTTGTCTGTAGAAGAGCTGCTACAAAGGACCTCAATAACTGTTTCACGGATATTCAAAGTTGATATAATAACCCAACCTCTAATCAAACAATTAACTGATCACAGCTACAAGGATCCTCCAGCCAGCAAGCTTTACCTCTTACCAAAAATCCTCACACCTACAGTGGCACTTCATCTTCTGCCTTCCATTTGTGACAACTGTCCACCATTACTGTTTAAAAGACAGAAGATACCTACATTTTAATCTTCTGCAGATTACTTCATCTGGTAACCAACAGGCACAACAAAACATGTTTCAGCTTCTTTCAGAAGCAAAGTACTGAGTACCTCAGCACAGAGCAGGAATCAGCTATTCAAACCGAACCTCATAACCCAAGAAACAAAGCAGCACATGCTGCTTTTTTTTTTCTTTTCTTTTTTTTTTTTCCTTTTTTTTTAAACCAGGTACAAGCTTGTGGAAATGTGTTAATGTGTTGCTAATAGCAATCACCAACTGGGATTGCATAAAAGAAAAACTAGGTTTCATCTACCCCAGAAAGGGACTCTTGAAAAAGCAGGCTAAGGAAAGAAAAAGCACTCAATGTAAAAAACAAGAGATTATCCCCTGCAGCAGAATCTCAACCTGTGATTACATGTGTTATCATTAATCTGTAACACTGTCCAACGTCCCAAGGAAAGCTGGAGATGCATGCCTGCACATTTTTTCCACTGCAATTCCCTGTCACATAAATGAAAAAGACATTCAAATAATACTCCTGCTACATTCAGGAGACACTCCCTGTTTTTTAAATATATGACATATGTATAGCTTTATATGTATTTACAGATTTAGAATGACAGCCAAGAAACCTACATGTGGTTCTGGACTGAAGATCAGCATCCTATATTACATGACAGCAAGTCAAGTATCATTTTTGACTTCCTTAACAGACAAACTTCACAACTGCAATATGAACGGGTATTTTCCTGCCACACACACAAAGCTGGATCTAAAAATAATAACAATAATAATGCAAGTATAAAAATTACGCAATTAAGGTCACACTCAAAAGTGCCTACTTTTTGTATAAAAGGACTGAGCACAACCAGGAATAGGAAAGCATCCATCTCTAAGCAGAGAAAGATATAATCAGGAATTTAACATCACCTGGGCCAGTGGTATCTTCCTGAGGATCTGCACATGGACATGGCAGAAGAAACCACAGAACAGTCATAGGAACCTCACGAGCTACACCAAGAGCTGCAACTTTCTCCAGTATAGGTTAAGCCAAGCCAAGAAGGTCAAGAAGAGAGCAAAGATCACAGAAAAAAGCAAGTAATTTTCTGTGTTTCAGACCCACCAGGTTCCAATCACCCTCAGGAATGAGCTGACCTGGTAAGCCAACAGAGGAACCCGAGCAGGGCAGGTTAACTCAGTAAGGCAAATAGGGCTGGCTCTGCAACAACCCAGGCTACAGGAGTATCTCAGGGATTGAGCCTTTAGAGAAATTATCTGGATAAGGAGGCTCTGACAAGTCATTTGTGCCTGTGGACATTCACAAGCAGCTGAAGACAGCTCCTGTGCTCTGCCACTCATAATAGTTACCTGTCAAGTAATGTTTTCATCTCTACTGCACTTTGCAAGCCTCTCCTTGCCTGGGTTAGTCAAATCCCTTTCAATACTTCTCAGGCAAGGCTGGCTGACAAAACTGGATGCTGGAGCGCTCCCATCTCCCCTTTTACTTGCAGCACAGCACCACACAGCTGGGGAAGGCACAGAGTGGCAGTTACATATTCCAAATGCAACAGCAATTTCCAAAATGAGCGGTTCTCTACCAGCTACAATTACAGTTCTCTGGGATACTAGAAATCAGCAAGGTCAAAAATTATACAAGTAACAGAAAACAGAGGAGTGTGTTCTAAACATCCACAGCTTATGTTGATGTTGAGGAGTAAGTTAAAAGACATAGTTAAACATAAGAATTCATTATAGACGTGATGAAACAAGATGGGAAAATGGTTCTCCCTCCCTGCAGAAAGAACATTTAACCAGGATTTCTAATGCTGAAATGCTGCTGGTGGACTGGGAGCCAATTAGCAGCCAACTTCTGCATTTCACATGTTTTCACAGGAAAACAACAATTACAGGATTGCACACACTGAAAAATGACTGTGCTGCTGAATCTTACTGCAAACTGTGGCAGGGTCCTCAGCCATGACACCTGCTTACACTGGAGAGGCCAGACAACAACCAGCGTGAAATTCACAAGCATACTTGGAAATAAATAAGTAAACAAAGAAAAATAATTTTAAGAAGTCATGATGGCAAAAGACTGACAGAATCGCTCTGGGGTTTCTTGTTGGTGGAATATTCATTCCTCTAGTAAGATATCTACCCACAGATCAGATTAAAAACCCGTCTACTGGAATGAAAACGTAGCTCAACTTATCCAGGATATTAAAGTGTGTAGTGCAGCTGACATCTGATCTGATTACTTTTCATGCAAAGCAAGAACAAAACCCCAACTTTAAAAAGGCAAAATAAAAAGTACTGAGAGAAATCCACGCTGGAGGACTAAATACGATTACAGCAGCAATTTCAGATCAATATCAATAAAAGATTTTATGGACTGCAAGATGCATATCCAACATAATTCAGAATTGACATGTTTTAGGCTGTACACCCATCACTTCCCACAATGGAAATGAATTTTGGAGACGCAAAAATCAGAGGCAAAAGATACCTCTGTAGGAAAGATGATGTAACACATTCAAATTCTCACGCACAGGTTCAGAGAAATCAGCAGCTGACATGAGGAATAAATTGAAAAGAAAAAAAAGATACAGTCTGAAAATAAGAATTACATCATTAACTACACTAAACTGGTAGTTTTTGAAAGAAGCTAAAAGAAAATGCCTTCTAAATTCAGGGGCCTGACCCAGAAATCTGCTGTCACCTGGAAAGTGAAAGCCTGCACCAAAAGAGTAAAAGGGAGGACATCCACCAACTTTGGAGAGGTGCTAAGCAAGCCAAGTCTATTCAAAAACATCAGCTTTAACAGAGAAATTAAACAGTCGTGGCTAAGCTGCTTAACATTTCACAACACAGACAATGGCACGAAAGATACAATAACAGCTTAAGGGAAAGCTGCCAGTGGAAACCAACTGGAGAAAATGCTGAAATTCTCGGATAAAGAGATGACTGATTAAAAAAAAAAAAATCCCCAAATTCTTCCAGATCTGGAAAAGCACATAGAGAAAAAAACAGGAAAATTAAATTATACTCAAAATATTAACCCAAGATGACTTAAAGAGATATTGGGCTCCTTCCATCAGTAAACAAGAAGCTTCCTCCAGCATCATCTTAACCACTGAAAAAGGAAGCAGAAACCCAGAGTTAAGCTACAGGCTTCCACCTCAAAATTTAACAAGTGCATATCAAATGGAAAACACTCTCTTTTCTGCAACTGCAGAGGAAGGATAAGCCCCCTTGATGCTCTCATGTTGTAACATGGAACAAAAGTAGAGCATCGCAGTCTGCATTTATCCTGTACGGTTAAACTAAACTCAAACAAATGGTGATAAAACAGTTACTAGTGCCAAATCCCAACATCCACCCATTCCCAACACGCTCTTCTCACACCAGAAAGGTACTATTACCCCAGACCTCACTCCAAAATGTATGAAAAATTATCCACTACTGCACCTCAGTAACACCTTGAGTGAGGCCCTGGCACAGGATGCCCCATCCCTGGAAGTGTTCAAGGCCAGGCTGGATGGAGCTCTGAGCAACCTGGGATAGTGGAAGGTGCTCAAGGCAGAAGGGTTGAACTAGATGATCTTTAAAGGCCCCTTCAAACCCAAACCAATCTGTGATTCTGATTAGAAGAATGCAATTTACTCATAAGCATATCTTCTCTGAGTGATAACCCAGCCAGTGCAGAAGACTGAAGTATTCAGGAAAGGGGAACCCATCCAGCATTAACTACATTTATTTTTGCATTTTAATTTTGAATATTTTTTAACATTAATTGGCTGCAAAACACAATGATCAATCTCAAGTCAAACATTTTGAAAGAAGGGAGAATACAAATGCACAAACAGTTCATCATCAAGAAGAAACAAACCCTTGCAGCACAGACAGGACACATGCTGGCAGGATCTGATCACTGGAGGAGGGGTAAGGATGATGACTTTAAAGTTATTTCCAGCTTACTGCCTGGCAATGAAAGGAAAATCTGAAACTACAGCTGGACATTTGAATACCTTCAAAACAAATCCCCTGGAAAGGATCAAGTATTAAAATAAGTGAAGTCAATGAACAAACAAGAGTCACCATAACTGGTATTTCCCAGGAAAATATGAAAATATTTCAAATCTGTCATATTGACAAGGCCACGTCTGCCAATACTAAGATGGGTGACTAAGCCACAGTGGAAAAATGCAGAAATGGCTGGTAAAAATTCTTCTGGTTGTACCTGAAAAGTAATTGTTATTTGGCAAATTGAGACCAGATCACATCAAACACTGCTGGCCTCGGTGGCATAAGAAAGAAGCAAGCTTAGATATCCCAGAATATAAGGCAATAAATAAATTCACGTCAGAAAGATGTACAGGTATGTGGTAGGTTTCAGGTTCCCTTCTCCATGCTTTTAATTTGCCCATCTGGGGAAGGATGGCCTCAGGAACTTGAGCTGGAGATGGAATGGACAGCTGGACTCAGTGCTGACTGTGGTTCCTAGCTGCTTTTCTGACACACACCAAAACTCTTTGAAGTAAAAGCAGTAGACTCCAGCATCTACAGCTCACATTCACACCAAAAAGAAACTAAGAACACATCTATTTTAGCGTAATTTATTTTTAGCTGTCAACAACAAGGAAAATAAAAAGGGCATTCATTTGCTTCCAGGAATTTCAGTTCATAATTAGTGAGCAGATACCAGATCAAATTTAATAGCTTTCTCCTAAGATTGATGCAACCCTCAGCATTTCCACAGGTTTCCAATCCTACCAGGGTATCTTCGTCAAAATATATTTTGTTTTTATGTTAATGTAGGAATGTCTTTCTCTTGAAAGGCTGGCTGTTTCCTAACTAAATGGAAATCCTTGGCTGTTTCCTAACTAAATGGAAGACAATGAGGCCAGATATCACCTCCCATCACTGAACTATACCAAGTAGTAAATGAGAATGGCAGATTGCTCAGTGAAATCTGTTGCATCAGAAGAAAGTCAGTTGTGAGGAAGTGTGAGCTCTGCAACCTCTCAGATACAGGGTACACATTTTTTTTAGGATAAGAAACCAAGAGAAAAGTACTTATTTTCTGCTTTAACCCACCCACAGCCTTCCCCCTTTCCCCCTCCATTCCTCCTGCCCCATTTTTAATAAACTGGAAGACTGGGGCTGAGCTGCAGGCAGGTGCATCCTGCACCATGCAGAGCCCAGCAGCTCACGCTCCACATTCTTCAACTGTTATTCGGTGGCATCAGTGACAGGACTCCATTTCCAGCCTGTGATTATTTGTTACTGTTGAAAATTATTTTCAAAAAAGGACAGGTAAAGCACAGACCCAAGTGTTGTCTGATAAAATGATTGCTTATAAAAATGGATCAAAAGTTGAAAAAAAGTAGTTATCTGTGACAACATAGTGGCCCATTTCTACAATTTATATAAGCCCTTCCAAAGATTTTCCTCTGAGCATCTCATTAAATCTAGGTTCCAAAGCTGGAATTGAGTGCATTTATATATTTCAGCTGTTGAATGCTGTCAAGATCCAAAGATAAACTACTTTTTCCAGACAATTTAGATTTTATAATATTTGTTGTCTTCACCAAAGATGAAAGACAGTTGTTGTTTTAAATCATTGCTTTGTACAATCTGGTTTGCATACATTTAACAGAGAGCCATTTACAGTCCCATCAGTGTCTGGAGTGTGGCAAGAGAAAGGTAAGCTGCAACTGGGTACTTTACAATAGAAGAGCTTCATTTTCAGATAATCTTGGGTTTTCCTGGCTTTTTTCCCCAATTTGATTATTTGGAAGAAGGGAGGACTTTGCTTTAGAGTTCCTCACACATCTGCTTTACTGAGGGTATGCTTCAACCATTTTTCCAGTGCCACAAACTTTTACTTTAGAGCACTCTCAGCAGGTACCAAAAATCTCCACCAAATAAAACCAGAGCTCTGTATCTTCCTCTACAAAACAGCATTTCAGGCCAAAACCAACCCATCAACATACCACTTGCACTTATTAAACAGCAAGTTTAAATTTAGCAAGTTTAAAAGACAGGAAAATTTAAATGCTTTTCAAAGAACTTCAAGTCTGCTATATGTACTCCATTCACCCTATCCACTTCCAACTGTGGATGTTTTTGAGGCAGCTCCGTGCTGCAGCACTCACACCTCGAGTCAGGCAAGATGAAAACAAGCCATAGGGTACCAAACATTTTCCTTCTGCCCTTCCAAAGGAAAAAGCAGTGAGAGTGCAGACTTAATACTGTCTCAACAGCCCCTCTTAATGGCACTAATGTGAAATGATGATTATATGAAAACAAAGGTCAGGAAACCCCTCTGCTTCCCACCTCCCATATTCCATTTCTCCAAACAGCAACCTCCCAAGCACTCTGCCCTTGCTTGTATCTGTTCCCTACAACTGCCAGAGAAAAACCACAGTGTCCAACTGCGGGACACAGAAGACATCTTCCCTCTCTGTATGAGAGGCCTGAAAGCTGGGCTGGTGGCCAAATTCCTACCAACTGCCTGCTTTTCCTCAGGAGCACACCTAGGGCCGCACTGAGGCAGAACTCCAGGCAAAGCTCTCGCGTGCCCATCCTTCCAGGACAGCTGCACTGCGCTCCCTGCACGGCCAGCTCCAAGGCTGCAGCTTTCTGCCTGGGCACCTCCACACCAGCTTCCCCTTGTTTGGGAAAGACGAGGAAACACGGCCATGCCAGTGCCTCTCCTGGCCTGACTGAGCATTCCCTGAGCTGAGGGAGCCACAAAACCCCGGAGAATGTCTCCCCAGGCCCTTGAAAACCAATACCAGCAGCTCCCAGTCACTAACGAGCACTTACCCACGAGCCAAAGTGTAATGTTTGATAGCCTGTGAGAGCAGAGAGATTAACTTCTTCATTTGACCAGCTGCCACTGAGGGACTTTCTGTACTCAGCTGAATGCTTATCTAGGCCAGTTTCTAACATTTTTTTTTATACTGCACGACTTGGGTATAAACAATTAAAAAACCCCAAACTTATTAATTTTTAACAATTTTTGTTAAGCCATTCCCAGGCTTTAAAAAAACCTCTTTTCAGCTATAGGAAAAAAAAATTTACATTCATTTTTACATCCACAAGTCTTCAATTTTTATTTATCCTTGCAAATCTGACAGCATTGTGATATGGGTATGCCTGGGTGGCATCTGCAGCTTTTCAGTCCCAAAGATCTGGCTGTCCACTGAAAAGCTACAGGGCCTTTTCTGGTGGACAACAGAACTTTTATTTTTCCTTTCTAGTTTATTCTACTTAAATTAAAAAATAGTCCAGCCTTAGTCTTCCCACTTTTACTTTTCTTGGATGGTTACCTCTCCTCTTTCAACAGAAAATCTTGTTGGCTCATTCAGAGTCTAATGTGACACTGCTCTGCATTTCATATAGTTTTAATTAATAGCTTAACAGAGCTACTTGATTTTTTTATACTGTGAGAAGCTACAATTTTCCTTTTTTTATAATTGTTGCTGTTATATTTACAGTACATTTGAAGGCAACTTCCAACAGCCTTCTTCCTATGACCTAAATATTATCCTTTCTCTATAAAATTCTAGGAACTGGCTCACTGAAAATAGCTGGAGGAAAGAACAATTTTCACATTTCTAAAAGGAAGAAAAGTCCAGACATTAAATTACAAAGAGTCTGTCTTTGGAAGAATTATGTCAAAATCTCTTAAAAAAAAAGAAAAAAAAAACAACCTCAACAAATGAAACCCATGATTCTCTTCAGTGCAATGCATTCATTTCAGCTTGCACTTCTGGAGAGAAGTTGCTCTCTCCCCACCACATATATCAACAGAAATATATATTACATTAGCATTATCTGAATCAGGAAGATCAGTAAAAGGTCACTTTTAAAACAATGCTCATCTAAAACACTGAAGCCAAATACCAGTAGCCCTTAAGAACTCCAGTGATTTTGCTGCAATATCCTTATGCATAAAACCCAATCCTAAAGAAAAGAAACATATCCAGCAACCAGCCAGGCTTACTGTACATTTACTACCTACATTTCCACTCAGACTTCATGTCAGACAGATCGGGTGTCCATAGACCCAGCAGGTTCACTCTCAACAGCCACAGCAACAAGAAATCTAAACAACAAGCATCTGGACAAAGTTAAATTATCAAATTAAACATAGGATTTGCAGGACCTCCCCAGTGACCTTGCAGATGAGTAGGAGAAGTTCAACTGAGAAGTGGCAAACATCACCTGAGAGGAACTGCCTCTTGTTCTTTCATGGGTATTTAGATTTTAGTTAGCACACTGCACTTACTATTTTCATGTTAAAACCATTTGGGACAAACCACTGTCATAGCTTTATCTGCAATGCACAACTGGCACTGCCTGCTCTGTAAAGCCCATCAAAATAGCAGAGATGGCAGCAGGTGCAGAAAAAGAGACAGACCCTACAAAAAAAAAGAAAAAAAAAAAGGCAACAAGCTTTATGTGAGCGATGTCATTTTTCAAATCCTGTTTAATTTTGTCTTCATGTTTCTGAGGCAAAGAAGAAAAACTGGGAGGAAAAACTGACACAGCAGAGAGGATGAGGGAAGATCTAAACCCCATCTTAATAAAAGAGCCAGCAAAGGACACTGTGTGGAAAGACTCCAGAGAAACATCCTCTTCCTAACCCACAGCCTCCAGGCAGGATCCCATTAGCCCTTGTTGGGAAAGCAGCTCCCCCCCCCAGAATACTTCTCTATCCACAACCTCCACACTTTTCTATGGGACAGGAAACATCATGTAGATTTTGCTCCTTTTCTCTCTTTTTCCAAGGACCTTGCTGCAGCATCCTTGGAACAAGTGCTTCCCCTGGGTTGCTCTGCCATGGAACCCTTCCCAGAGTTTCCTCTGGAAGGGATTATGAACTTACCCATTTCACAGCTTCAAAGGCAGACAGGCAGAAAAGTTAATGAATTATCACAGGCAATGGTGGATTAAGACTCATGAGCTAATGTCTCAGCTCTATGCTCATCCCATTAAAATGCAGAGTCCTGTTTAATATTAGAACCAGCCACATCCAGAGATTTATGGTCACCACCACATCTGGAGGCAGGTTATGGAGGAAGACCATGCACTCCCATTTAATACCATTATTCCGTCCCATAGGCAGTATGCTTAGGGCTTCCACGAGCTGAAATAACATCACACAACTCTAGGAAGAGCAGTGTATGTTACTTTAGGTCTCTAAAACGATTTCAGTATCACCCATCTCATTACTCTGGCTTCATGTTCCACCCTAACCCCCAAAAATAAGGCCCAGTTGCTTATCAAACCACAGCCTAAGGCAGAAATACAAGCAGGTGGCACCTGCACAGAGCCAGTCCTGAGGAATCCTGCCTGACCACTCATTTTGGACAGAGGCAGCACTGACTTCATAAGCTTTACCACACCTCCCATAATGTTCTACACAGAATGAAGAAATAGACCACTTCTCACACTCCTGAAAATTATGAGTCCCCATATGGTGGAATCGTCAATAGTTTTTTAAAAAACCTTTAACAGAAGAGGAAGACTGTTAAAAATCCCATGTTCACAAAAACAATGTTCAGACTTATGTCTTTGGGTGCTCTTCTGCAACCTGTAGGATACCATTATTGTAGGTTAAAATTAAAAAACAAACCAACTTGTAATTGCTACAATGAATATTGGTAATTTAAGGAAACAATTAAGTGAGATGATGGAATTTAGCAAAAGTGTCTTTAAAAAAATACTAGCTATTAAAAAACGCCAATGTTTTCCTTTATTTTTTTAATACAGTTTAGGCATTTATTGTCAAAATACTGCAAACATCTATCAGCCATCACAGCTTGAGAATATGCTCTTTTTTCCATCTGAAATGTGGGCTTTCAAAGCCTCTGTTTATGCTTCCATTTTGGCAGGTTCTGCAGGATTATTTTATTTCCCCAGTTACCACAGCAGTAAAATTATTCCAACTTAAGAAAAAAATTTCCTATGCTTTGGCTGAAAAGAAAGTCCTTCAACCTTCTTGTGACATTTTAAATGAACAACCACAAAATTTCCAAGTAATGACTTTAAAATAGGATGCTACAAACTAAACTTAACGTATCAAGGGGGAGATGGGACACGAAAGGGCATTGAAGACAGAGGTAAATGAAACAATAAATACATATTTTAAGGCTGTGGTCCCTCTGCTAGCTGTCTGCAGACCCTTAAAACTACAACCTAAGGGCTCAACTTTTAGTTACCTTGAGAATCTCAGCTCATCTCGATGACATTCTTTTCTTGTCCTAAAGTTGTGTCCTACTTAAAAACTACTTGGTTTTGCCCCAGAGACATCTGTATTTTAGTTTTCTGGCTAATGACCACAGGGACTAGGTTGTTGTATGACCTCCATTTGTAGCTCGCGAAGCGCTTTGGGCTTGTTTAGAATAGGTGGAAAAAATAAAAGGAGGAAGGGGCCTGTGTTTAATTGCTACGTCTAGGTTTTCAAAATTCCAATATTTAATTGGATGGTTGGATTTCTTTTTATTCTTTATTTTTTCTTGAGGGAGAAGCCTTTAAGGCACAAAATGGCCTGAATTCACAGAGAACTCGTTCCGCAGCCTGATCAGTTGGAGGCAATTTTCACAAAATGGAACATTCCACATAGAAGAAACTAGAGTTTCAGCTTTTTCTTATTCTCTTCCCATACTCCAAGCAACCAGCTCTATTCCAAGTGGACTGAAAACAATATTTCATTTGAGTGTACATGGACAAGAAGAGGAGGTAAAAAAAGACTTTAAAAGGCTATGTGATACTCCAGATTGACTGTGCTTCCAGGCTTCCATCTCAAGTCTCAGTTTACAAGAAAAAGATGCTCTCTTAATACTCTGGCAGCACACTCCTGAGTCATGCTGGACTCTTTTCTCATTGCCCATCACTCCCAGCACCGCTGGGACCACTGGCCAAGCCCATGCCACACCCTGCACACCCCTGTCCCCACGGGGCTCACCCAGCGGCCGCGAGGCACAGCTTGGCAAAGCCGTCGGTAATTCTGATCCCTGCATCTGGCATCCCCCGTGGATCAGAACTCTGCTAGCTCTGTGAAACCAAAAGGAGCAAAAGCATGCATCAGGAGGAAGGGGGAGAAAGAAGCAAGAAAAATAAATTCTGAAATACAGGCTAGAAATTTAGCAGGTCTGCTAAGACCTGCTGAGCAAGAACTTCACCTTTTTACAGTCCCTTTCCTGACAGCAGTTATGTTAATACTTATTTTCCACTTTCTAGAAACTAAAACTACTTGGTTTTTTTGGTTTTTTTTGTTTCTGAACAACTTAAGCCTCTGACTCCTGAATTATCAGCTAAGCAACTTTACCAAGGGATTTTATTTTTTTATTTTGCAACTTTAAAATATGCTACATTTTCTGCACATTACTGGGACTTCATAACATACATATTCACTCCGCTTAGATTTATCAAAGTTAAATAGCATTTCATGTATAGCAAAGCTAACTTTAAGAGTCCTTCATAGGTCACCAGGTAAAATCCTGCTTTGATGGAAGTAAACAACAGTACACTTAAAGCTATTCCTGCCTTTAAGGCAGTAACTGAATTATGTATCAGGAAGGAGATAGATCAAAATTACAGAACAGGAATATATTTCAGTATCAACCAAATAAATATAATTTGTTTTGCACAACTGCTCAAACTGAAATACCCATAAAGGAATAAAACCCCACAACTACTTCCAGTTTCACAACACTTACAAAAATATTATTAGCATTGCAGTATAAATGACTTAATTTCTCCAATCACACAGATTCTTGACCAAGTCATTGCAAGTCATCACATGCTACCAAGACAGGCTCCCAGCTGTATCCTCCTAGCTTGCAGGGAATAAGGTAAGTCTTTAACTGCTGTCTTCTGAGTTTAATTCCCTCGATTGTGCGGCCGGTTTCACATGGAACTGTCACAGGCAAGATGCTACTGCTGCCAGGCCTGGGTAACAGCCAGGATCACCTGAACTGTGTCAGGACCAAAGGATATCCATGGTGTCTCAAAGCCATGCTCCTCTACACACTGGAGATGTTGTACATCCTGTTTCCAACCAGCCTGGGAGGAAACAGAACTCCCAGGACTGGGTTCTCACTGCCTCTTTCACCAGGATCTCTGGGATTTTGGGCCAGGCCAACATCTCTCTGCTGGCCTCAAATTCAACTAGTACCTACTAACCTCCTTACTAGTTAGGAGGTAACATCTCAAAGGATGAGCTGACGTGCTCATACAGTCATACTTAGCCATGCCAACCTATAAATAAAAGCACTCTAAAAGTTCCTGTCATCCAAACATCTCCCAGTATTTCCTTCACCACAAATACACATTTTTACAGCAAATCCGATCAAGTACTTCCCCAGACATTACATTCTATGTTGCATTTACAGAGACGCTGCTCTTTAGACCCTGTGGTAAGGATAGGAAATGGAAATAATAACTAGTGTATCATCTTCTGATACCAAAGGGCTAGGAGAGACAGGCCCATCTATTGCAGAAACACCAGCCTGCCAAAATACAAATATTTGCAAGTTGCTGTATTTGGGTTCCTCATTAGCTAAATTGATGTCATTTCCTGCAATAAGGAGAGGGGAAAGTTGGAAGCAGTGATCCTATTAGGTTGTCATACTGGCACATAACAACATAGTGTGGTAACATTTTTGTGAAGACAAAACACTGATGTTAATTCACACTGCAGACAGAGGCATGAGCCAGAGGAAGTATTTATATACACACTCTCTCATATTGCATTCAAAACAGAAGCTCTGGAAACTTGTATTTTTGTTTAAAATGAAGTGTCAAGCTTTTACCCTGCCGAGAACACCGAGAAGGCTCGCTGGAAGCAAGCGGCACCACAGAGGCAGCCAGAAAAAGTTTCATGCTGAATTTGTACCAAATGCAGCAGCATCCCTACATCCAGTGCAACCATAGACTGACACCAGAGTGGTTTTCTCTAAACCACCATTTTTTCCCCCCTGTCTGAATCTTTTTTTTCCTTACATGCAATCCAAATCTGCCCTCCTTCAGTCTGAAGTTGCTACGCCTTGTCCTGCCACTAAAGACCTTGGTAAAATCCTCACTCCAGCTTTCTTGTGCATAATTTCCTTTAAATATTGAAACACCACAATAAGATCTCCTCAGAACAACTCCAAGTGTCTCAACCTGCCCTCACAGGAAAGCCCTTCCAGCCCTCTGATCATTTTCATGGCCCTCCTCTGGAGCTACTCCAAGAGGCCCACGTCTGTTTTGTACCCAGGATCCCACAGCTGGACACAGACCTCCAGACAGAGCAGAGGGGCAAAATCCCCTCTCTGGACCTGCTGCTTTTGAAGCATCCCAGTGGGGTTTCTGGGCTGCAAGCACATGTTGCTTAGTCACGTCCAGATTTCCATCGACCAACAGCCCCAGGTGGCACCACCCAGTCTGCACTGACACTGGTGATGGCCCTGAGCCATGTGCAGGACCTCCTAGTCAGCCTTGATGAATTTCAGGAGGTGAACAATAGGGAACAGTTACCTCAGCACAAACTGGCCACAAGAGAGAGACACTAACCCCATCTTAAGCTCAGCACCAGCAGTTTCACAACAGGCACATGGTCAGGGCAATCTATTTCTTTCTCCTGTCCATGCAGGCACCCTGGGGCAAGGAGCTTAAACTTAGATGTCTGAGGTAAGGGGAGACAAATCCCACCCTCACTGACTCAAATGCAAACAGCTTTTATTTTAAGAAAGGTGATCAGTGCTAGAATGTGCTTGAGTCATTCTCACAATCCAAGGCCACCTCTCAAATTCTCCTCTGGACCTCCAGTGTTAGGGCAGACTCCCCCAGCCTGTCTGGGCTTCCTACCATGAGACATTATCACTGCCCTGTGCATCCCTGTGACCACCCCCTGCTTCACCAGGACAAACCACCTGCAGCTGGTGCAGAATGTCAAAAAACTTTTTTTTTTTAATACATTTTTATTTCTAATCTGTCAGCTACAAACCTGTAAGCATCATTTATGTAGAGTGTTTACCAGAGGCAGGAGAGCAAAGGAGCAGGCCCTCACTGATACACAATTTTGAAGCACATTATTTTGAAGCACATTATTTACTACTAATGATAGCTTTGTTTCTTGCAGAAGTTTAATTTCTTTTCCCATTACAGAGAAATACACATTTTCCCCAGGCATGTCCCTATAATCTGTGTTTGTGGTGCAAACCACAGCCACATGAAAAGACTCTGCTCTGTAATAACATTAGTGAGATCAGTCAGGATGACTCGGTCTATCTGCAAGATTTCATTCATGTAGAAATCATTCACTACTGAGGAATGCACTTCAGGTCCTTAATTTCTCCAAGTATAGTACCAAATTTAATTGCTCTCAAAAGCCAAGTAGGGCATATACAGGTTTGCTCCTACTGCTATGAAGGTTTTGGTTCAGCTTCTGCTGAACATGAGCTTAACTGGGAGAGGTGCTGTGCTGCAGATGCCGAAGCAAAAAGAAAAAAAAAAAAAAAAAAAGTAGTAAGGAATTCTCATTGAGACTTTGAACAGAACTAGCCTAAAAAATTACTAAAATCAGTCAGAACAGGCTGGATAGCCAGTGGCTCATCCTGCCTGGGCAAGGCAAGTGCACCTGAACTAGCTCTGACTAGCTCTGTGCAGCCTCTTGCAGTACCAGCTGTACCTCCATCAGGAGCAGCACAGCACACCCATATTTATACATTCTACTGACCCTCAACCAAAAGCACCAACACACCTGCCCTGCTTTCCGTGCCACTACTTCCCCACACCAGCCAGCCGTTTCCTCTTGTAATCCTGAATCTTTGCAGGTATTTCTAATCATTTCTTTCAGCTTCGCACTATTCGGGGGGGCCCAGGGAGGAGGAGATGAGAGAATAAATCTGCAACCTAAATTGCGGCTGAGTGAAGAGGACACTCCAGTTTGGATTGCTTTTACCACTTAGGAAGCTCCATGGCAGGTGGAGCTGTCATTAATCACACACAATGACAAGCTGCTACTCTCAATCATGCTTTGTGATCAAATTCTGCACTAATCAGGAGCTTCAGAGCAGGCTGGCTGTTCAGCAAGGTTAAAAATTCAGATGATATTTTCCTTAAGATTCCTCTAACATTTAGTAACAGAATCGCAGAGACCAAAAAAAAAAAAATATACCCAAACAACCCCACACTGGAAAACATCCTACATGTGAAAAGGAGCAGCTACACCACATGCTTTCAGCTGTACTGTTTTCTATCATGCACATAAAGTTCTTAAATGGACCAAAATTTGTCTTGTAGTTTTAAGGGTAACAACAATCCTCTGTCAAAGCTGTTTTACGGCTGCACTTAGAGAATAAACAGGTTTACTTAAAAATATCTTTGAAAAAAATGCCATGTTCTTATAAATAAAAATTACAACTAAAACATTTTTTGTCAAGTCAGTATAAAGGGGCGTTTATCTGTAATTTCAAGGTAATTAGGTATGTCAGGAATCACGTGTAACACAATGCACAAATACACAGTTAGCAAGTTACCTGTCAAAAGGTATTTATTTGTCTCGAAAGAGAGAACATGCTGTTCTCAATGTAAGGTCCCATTTTAGTGGATAAGCTGGCAGGAGCAGCCCAGTTTAGATTTCCCATCATAGGCAAGTTTACAAAAACTTAGACTATACAGGTTTTTGAACGATCAATAGCTAAGTTTCAGAAATAGCTAGAACAAAAAGCAAAAAAATTATCTAGGTATCTTCACTTGGGGGAAGCATTCTCTGACACAAAGCCCCTCTGAAGGCACTGCTTTGTTGGCTGTGCCAACCAAGAGCCTCCATGGTAAGCTGAGCCTTCAGAGAAAACAAAACTTTACTAAATAAACACAAAGAACAAGGGCTCAGAATGGCAACATGCATACCATGACACCACTGCTGCCAAAGTCATCTTGCAAGTAGAGATGTCACTTAACTCTTCCTTTTTCAATTCTTCTCTCTGCCACTGAATTTGGGTCCATCACTGATGCAAAACAGGAAGAGATTAATGTCTCATAAATGTTGTTTTCTCTACCCATCCATGTCAAGGGCATCCTGCCTCTGTTACCCACACAACTCAAACACAAATGATAGAAAACGTGGCTTAAAGAATTTTTCTTCTAATTTTCTGAAAAAGCACAGCTGAGTCAGAACAAGATTTAGAACAAACACTACCAAGGTTTCAACTATTTATTATCTATAATTTAACTGAAAACTCAGGAACTGAATGACTTACTAGTCATTAACAGCTTACTAATACAATTTGTCTACTTACTTCTATATAGGGAACATTGTAATAAAATTAAAGAAGATGTCCACAGTGATTGCAAAAAGCTGCCCGGTTGGGGTTTTTACCAAGTAACACTAATGAGCTGTAGGTTAAAACCCTCTGCAAGATCTTGAGTGACCACTTACCAACTCTCCACACCAAGCAATTAAATTAAATCCCTCCTCCCACAGAGGGAAGGAAAGCAAAACGAAATCATCACAGACAGCAATGCCATGAGATCATTTACCTCATCAGCCAGTTACTGTCAGCTGACACAGCATAGAGGACTAAAGGGGAAATAAAACCCTCCAGCAATGAAATGCCAGCATTTCAAAACAAAAAATAATAGAGAAGGGACTGTGACTTCATTTAACACAACACTCAGCCCTTTGGTTTGCAAAGCCATTACTGGTCACATCCTGCTGGTTTTGTTCTTTATTTCCAGCTACCATATTGCATTTAGAGACTTAGCATGCTTTCTCTCTGTGCATCCTCAGGAATTACTGACACACATTCACAGATGGAAGGGGAACAGAACAGGACTTCAAAGATAAAGACCTTATACTACAAGCATGGAGAGAAAAAAAATCACAGAAACACAGAGTAGGGAGGAAGCCACCAAAGACAAGGCCAGGCTGGATGAAGCTCTGATTTTGAAGTGGCTCTTCCAACCTAAACCATTCTATGAAAGGAACAAGTACACAGCAACAGAGAGAAACAAGACAGGAATGTGAGAATATAAACACCTTCAGAAATTTGATTCCACTAAAATGAGTTTATTTTATTTAATTATATTCTTTTTGCCCCAGGAACAGTGATGACTGAATTCCTAAGACCCAGACAGCTTTTTATTCATGCAGGTCTTACTGCAGTAATGAATAAGCTTGAGTTTTTCAAACTGCAGTAGCTTGAAAATCCTGCTGGGGGAAAGTATTCCAGGAAAACAGGGCAGAAGACAGGAGCCAGCCCGGATGTGTCCTCTTGGAGAAATAAACTGACTAATTTGCACATGCTGCATGCACAGCTCTTCAACAAGGGATTTACATCTTATGAGTAGGTACTGCTAACTTGCATTTCCAGAAAACCTTAATTCTACTTCAAACATTTAGGTTTTCCTTCTATTTTGGGGGAAGTTTGCTAGAGATTGTTTTTTTAAGACATGGAAAAGGGATGAAAAACAAAAAAATATATGGTACTACACACAGTAACAATGACATTGCTGCAATGCCCAAGGGAGTTCTAAGCCAACCAGATACCAAGAGATGCCATAAAAGATAGAGAAGTAAAATGTATTAAAACTCATCTTTATGACAAAGTTTCCTTTGGCCTCCTGTAAATTGTTCTTGGGATCATCAACAATGCAACACCAATGCAAGGTTCTACATGA
Organism: Onychostruthus taczanowskii; assembly: GCF_017590055.1. Lineage (NCBI taxonomy): Eukaryota > Metazoa > Chordata > Aves > Passeriformes > Passeridae > Onychostruthus > Onychostruthus taczanowskii. Next base: position 1,782,953 of record NW_024497629.1, read on the forward strand.
GGTCTCAGAAATATATGCAGGCTTCCTTCCGCTCTGCAGAACTCCAATTAGTGTCTAATCAATAAGTTTATTTGCCTGCCTAAAAGTAAGATCCAACTTCTGATTTACGCTGGAAGCATTTTTAATGAGGCTGATGCAGGTACTCCTTCTGGAAGGTAAATTGTTCTTGGAAGCTTTCCATTAAGAGACAGCGGAAACTCCACCACTAACTCTTAATTAAGTGCTCTATTGCTTTGGGTTTGTTTTAATTATTTTTCTTTGTAGATAAGTCATTAATAATTGAGTATCTGCTTGCCTGAGTCATGACACTGTGAATGTAGTAAGAAGAAAACCAGTGGCAGTTGTCCATCCGAGCAGCAGTCACTAGAGCTTTAAAGTGGTCTAGAAGGCTTCTGCTCCTCTAAACTAATTTTAATCAGTTTTCCCCCACCCCCTAAAAGCAAACAGAATGGAGAGGCTTCTGCTTTGGAAACACACTCACCTTGTCAAGCAATGCACTCTGCCACAACTGTGTACTTATTTTGCCTCTATACAACAATAGGCATCCACAAACTGCCAAGATGCTTTGAAGACAGATGTGCACACAGTGACATCCCCACATCAGCCACCCTAGAGAGTTGTGCCCACAGGATGTAGCATGTGCTACCGCTGCATGAACAAAAATGCACCTTGCTCATATGGCACCACTTCCCTTCCTATCCAGATTTAAAAAAAAAAAAAAAAATCTCTATTTAGGACCTAAGCATCTAGGCAAGAGAAACGTTTATTCTCCTTAATAACCTACTTCCAGATATTAGTCTATGCAGGATTGTACATTCAGGATTTGATCACAAAATTGCTGCGCAGCAGAAATGGTGATGCTCTCCCTCTGTAATGGACAAAGTGGATTTCGGGAAGCAATGCTTTTCAAAATGAATATTCTCCTACAAGTAAAACAATCTCAATCTCCATCAGACAGAAATAAAAAATCTTTTCAGATCCCCTCTTCTGGTCAGCCCTACTAAGCTGTTGATGCTAATGATTTTAAATGGCCTCATGGAGACAAACCTGCAGGTTTGGGTAGGGCAGGGGGAAGATGCTGCTTCAGTCACTTCATAGTGGCTGTATCATTTGACACACAGTTAGTCAAAATGCTATCTATTCAACACAGTGTGCAGCTAATCTAATCTAAAGCAGCACGCAGGCACTGCTGTGCTATGGAAACATTCAACAATGTAAACATGATTAGCCACATAGGTGGAGCTTTACATGCAGTTGTTTTGGGAGAGAGATTTAACACTGCCACAGTGACAACATGGCCTCCCTCTTGATATCTGTCTTATCAACACTCACTTCAGACTAGACTTCAGCCTTGCCAGATGCAATTTTCCTCTACTTCTTCATAAGGTGCTCACCTTGCATCAATTATGGCAATTTAATAAAGAGGAAAAAATATTAACAAAAGCATTTACTGCTTCTTATGCTTTTGGCCAGTCAAGTTACACTAAAGATTGCTTAGATTGTATTAGGAAGCTATAAAGTACACACACTAAGAACAAAATTTCTTTTGTCTTGCAACAAACACGAATCGAAAAAACAAACAGTAACCCACAACTCAAAAACCTGAATCAGACCTGTAAGTTCAACAAGTATATTAAATAAAACACTCAAGGCTCTGAGTCAGGAATGCCCCAGAGGTATGGGAGAATTGAAAGATTTACTTCCAAAAGTTTGACTGTGGTAAGGCAAAACCCAATGATTTCCAAACTCAGAAATGATAAGAACTAGTATTCCTTCTGCAAGTGTTTACCTGCTACCATTCTGAGATGCGCCCATCTCTGTCAACTCTCAGGTTTTCTCAAATTACTTTTGTAAACAGCATCCAAAGGGTAGGGGTGGCCTTAAGCTCAGTCCACTTCAGCCCAGCTAAGGCAATGATGTTAGTGAACCCCAAAGTGCCAGCAATAAGCCTTCTGGCACACCCACTGGGTATTTCCAGAAGTATGAGCAGCTTTACATAAGGTGAATGTGCGTGTATTGAAGGGCCAGCCAGCCTCTACCCCAAGGGCTGGTTAATCATGCCACAGTCCAGATCTCAATCATCAGAGAACAGGTTGTACTTGCCTTCCCAAAATGCAAGTCTCCCTGCAACTGTGAGCAGTCTTGTGCTGCAAACTGACTTGAAAATATTAAATAAAAAAGATTAAAAGTTCTCAAAGAGGATTTAAATACAAGCAGCAAGTCAGCACTTCACTTCCTACAATCCCTTCCGAGAGAGATTAGGGCACAAGGGCTCAATACCTTGAAAGTAAAAAAAACTACAAAGAATGTTGATTTTCTTTCCTAGAACAGTGGCCGCAGAAGATAAGAGGCACAAGTACTTATGTTTTAAAACTGAATATGGAAGTATTTAAGAGATACTGCCAGTGAAAGCATTAAAGTGACACCAACTTCACACCTAGATTCTTAAAAAAAACCATTAAAACCTCCAACTAGAATTTCAGCCTTTTAAAATTTATTAATAACTTCATGTGCTTCCAGTGTTTATATTTACACACTCATAAATATATGTAAGTGTATATATAAGCAAGCAAATATAAGCACATACACAAATTGGTATCAATGATATTTCTGTAATGTAAAATAAAGTATTTGAATTTTCACAGAAACAAATTTTAAAGATATCAATATCTACTACTTCATTGTTGTTGCTTATTAAAAAAAAGGGCAGAAATAAAAGACAGCCTATCCTCTTACAAGTTAAATGGGACATTTGTCTAATATAGGAGACTACTGTAATCTCTAAATGTCCAATGAAAAGAAAATATTTGCAGAGTTCTACCAACCCAGCATTAATACTGAAGCAGAGCACTCTTTTCTTACTCCCAATCCTCCCTTGAAATCTCTGCCATTTGGACAGTCTCATTCACTAGTCTTTTATGTCAACAGACCCACATGAAGGCAGCTTTAGGAAAAAAGGTGACCTAAAATATCTTTCCCATTTCATCCCTCTGCTCTTGCATGACGCCCCAGCAGCAGCTCCACTGGCCCCATCCCTCAAAATGTGTCATCAGAACTCCAACCCCCTTCCTCACTTGTGCCACAAATAAAATAAAGCAGGAATTACACGTTCCCTCTGCCATCAGACTAAGCCTGCGGCAAAGAAGTTCTAAGATACCTTAATCCTTTTGGCTGCCTTCTGTCACGCTGTGCCTCCTCGATGCTCACAGCTCTCCCCTATCACTCTATAATAGTGCCAGCTGGCCTCTCTTAGCCAGCCTTTTTTTTTTTAATAAAAAAACTCAAAAATTAAAAAAAAAAAAAAAGTGCAGAAAACAAACCCTTGAATATCGTATTTCATTCACGGGTTGGTTCTTACCAAGTTGTGACTTGTATAATTAATCATAATTCACCGCAGCATAGCATAGGAACAATTATTTAAACATTTAAAAACAAAGTGGGTTGCTGGCTCTTTACAATGCTGACATATTTAACACCTAAAACAAATCCTTTTACTGCTGTCTTTAAAACAAAGGGACACATTTTTCTGCTAGTAAGATCTCGTTTTGCAGCACTTTCCATCCTCCTCCAGGAAGGCAGCTATTTTCAGTATTTCCCAATTATAAAAGCAGTTTTACTGCGTGAAAAAAAATACTTACAGTTGAGCACCCAGTTGCTAACAATCCCCTTATGCTTTTGAATGAGAATTTTCAAATAAAGGAATGGGGGGAGGAAGGGGAGGTATAGAAAATTTAAAAATATTTCCCTTTTACCCACCATGCAACATGAGGAAGGGGCATACTTATTTTTAGCTTATTTTCTTCTATTACCAATCGTTCTTTGAATACATTTCCTAGTGGTTAAACTACCATTACTCCAGCTTCTATGCTCATACTGGCAACTATTTATTTAGGCATTCTGTCACCATGGGAAGAGCAGATCTCTATTCTTCCTTGCATTACAGAGCCTTCTGGAGCAAGCATGTTTATTTTATATCCCATAGGGCCAATCATGTAGAAATAAAAAGTTGTGGGAGGGGGTAGAGGGTAGGAAGGGAAGAACACATCATGTACTCCTGCTGATAAACTCAAAGCACACAGCAAGATTTAAATGACTGCGAGAAAGTCTCAAGTTGATATTCCTGGAGCAGGAGTCTGAAAGCATGATTTTAGAAGACCAGAAGTCCTATGCTCAATTCCATGGAGTCTAGTAATTTCTCAGAATGAGTCTGGTCTCAGTTTTGGTTTTAATTTACACAGAATAAAGTCAGCTTAAAAAAATCCCAGAGACTAGACCAAGACAGGAACTGATGTGCCCCTAGTGAATGGGTTTTTAAGAATCCCAAGTCCAATAGCTTTTACTAAAATAATCTTAATATAATATTCTTGCAATTATGTCCTTCTTCAGTGTTTAAGTTTTTAATGACAGGTACAAAAATCAAAGCCCAGATGGGTCCAAGTGGTGCCAAAAGGCTGATGTTAACCTAGTGCACAACCCAGGAGAGCCGCACTTCTATTTCTCCACTTACCGACTGGACCAAGACAGGCACTTTCAGTGTTTTCACTTATTTAGCTGATCCTACATCAAATTTATCTCAAGGACATGAGCTCAGGAATTCTTAAGAACTGAGAGGGAGGTGATTCTGCCCCTCTACTCCCCCTTCTTGAGGCCACATCTGCAGTGCTGCATCCAGCTCTGGGGCTCTCAGCACAGAAAGTACATTGGCTGACCTGCTAGAGCAGGTCCAGAGGAGGCCACAAAAATTACTGGAGGGATGGAAATCTCTTCTGTTAGGAAAAGCAGAGGTGGTTGCTCAGCCTGAAGAAGATAAGGCCTCAGGGAGAACTTATCATGGCTATTCACTACTTGAAGGGGGCTTACAAGGAAGATGTGTACAAATTTTACAGCAGGGCCTGTTGCAATAGGACAGGAAGCAATAATTTTTAAATAAAAGTGTTGATTTAGATTCAATATAAAGAAGTATTTTAAAATGAGGGTGGTGAAACACTGGCACATCTTTCTCTGTAGACAGGTGGTAGGTGCCCCATCCTTGGAAACACTTAAGGTCCGATTGCATGGGGCTCCAAGCAATCAGATGTAGTTGTAGACATCCTTGACCATGGCAGGTGGATTGAACTAGACTTTAAAGATCCCTTCCAACCCAAACTATTATGTGATTCCTTGAACAGCATTCAGTATGAAGGTATCTAATTTGAATTTTCGTATTTCAACCATTGGCCATACACCTGGCAGCTCAGCATTCTGCGTAACCCAAGATGCTCTGTAAGCACTGGCCATCAATCACAGCAAAATAAAAACACTCATATGGAAATAATGCAAGAAACCTGCTCTAAGGCAGGAATATTAACCTTAGCACAGCTCTTGGCTTTGCTGATAAGCCTTGCTAAATGAACCATATTTCCAGCATGCCTGAAAAAAATTCTCAGCCGGAGACCAGAAGGTCCAAGCAAGTTGCAGCCTGGAGTTGCTCCAGATGATTCCCCATGACAACAAAGGGGAAAATCTATCTCTGCAGACTTCAGTGATCACAGAACGGCTTGGGATACGACATCATCCTGAGTTCAGTTAGACACAGATGACTCTTCCAGAGAGTTATGACATCCCACTGCTCTTCATGCTCTAACTACCTCAAGTTACTAATCAATCTGCTTTACCACAGGTTCTGAAATTAACTTGCACCTCTTTAAAGCCATTGGAAGTACTTCAGCATTTTAGAGTGAGGTTGTAATACCCTGGAAATAAGGGGTTTAGCATCAAAGACAGCCATTTGTAATCTTCCAAACTTGTCAGCAGTATGCAGCTAATGCTGCACTGGAGACCAAGTATAACCAACTCCTTCAACCTGGTTTTGCCCATCATGTTTCTCTAGATAAAGAAACTTCTTCAAAAAACATCACTAAATGAATACGCTAATCATATTTCTAATAGAAGTAAGAGTTTGGTGACAAAACTAAGAATATTAGAAGCATCATACTTCAGGTGAGATTAATTAAGAGTTATACAGGAAAGCATCAATACTATGCCAAGTTCACCAGGACAATATAAAGGATTATATCCCTGGCCACAGATGGTACAGACACTTATGCCAGGCAGGAGACACTGATCAGTAAATGCTTCAAAGAGAGCAGCAAGCTTCTTGACCTGCTACCTAGGACAAAGAAACAACATTCAGGTATGAGTAAAAATGGCTTCTTCCTTGACATTCTGAATGTTAAAAACATTAAGAAGCTTCTGCTACGTCACCTCATCGGTGTCTTTGCTAAAAACCTCTGAGAGGCTCTTGGCTTGGGATCACCATACTGATCTCGTTTGAGTCCTGCTTGGTGAAGCAAGAAGAGATAAGAGTGACTTGATTCGTGTTTTACCATTACCCAAAAAAACTTTCTGAGATGCCTAGTAAGACATATGGAACAGCAAAGTGCTAACATCTGATTAAAACACAGTTCAATGAATTACGCAGTTCCTTTCCTGTACCTTACTCATAAAAAGTTAAACAATCAGGAGAGACACCTCCTTCCTACAGAGGGGGAAGATCTCCATCCCACCTAATCCTTCTCAAAGAATTAATGCACTTGCCAAAACGGCTCCTCTGCCACCTTCCAACACACGTAGAAGCCTGCTCTGTTGCAGGGATTTGGCTTGTGACTGTGACACAAAGCAGTGCCTCGTTCCTCACGTCGGTAGCATGGAAATCCTTCAGACACAGCCATTACCTCTCCCAACAGCAACATGAGAATTTCTTCTACAGTCAGTTTTCACTAATGGTATTCACAGCCTCAGAGTCAGCAAAGGATTTGGCAAGACTCGCCCCAGTTTCGCTTTGTACCTTCTGGAAAAGCCGTGCTTAACGGGAGAAGCAGCTGCAGCTCCAAAGGGCAGAACACGAGAGCAGCTGAGCTGCACTGCTCACCCCCAGCACGACAGGGAGAGGCAGCACAGGAGGGTCAGCAACACCTCTGACATCTTCCAAAAATTCAAACCTGAATCATAGAGCAATGGGGCTGTGACAGATGACTCAAGTTTGCTGCCGTCCTGGTGGGCTGCAGGTAGCCAGTTCTCCTGTTTTGAAGGAAAGTTTAATTAATACATTTAAATCCAGCTCCAACCAAAGAGTGCTCAGCAGTTTACTGGGCCTGGTCCCAGTAACTTGTTTCCTTTTCTTTCTCTGTTCTCAAACTTGCCAATAAGTATCACAATAGAACCCAATTAATGTTCACTAATGAGTGGGACACCAATTGCTAATCCAAAAGAATTTGGTTACGTGCAAGTAAGCAAACAAGTTAATGTACCATAAACTCTGTTTCGTTCATTTATTTTGACAAATGTAGTTTGCTTTCAATTATGATACTTCCTAGCAGACTACTTTGCCTATTTTGCTGAAGTTTGCTGAACTCCCATTGCTATTATGCTTCTCCTCAGAGCTACTATTAAAAAAAACCCCAAAAAACAACAAAACAAATACAGTAACAACAACAAAAAAAATCCCAAAACAAACTGATACAGCAAACATTGGCTGCCACCTCTCATGAGTAATGAAGTAGCAAAGGACCCCAAGAAAACTGTTTGACTGATGCTCCAGTCTGCGTTTCTGAACTTCCAGTGTGGGGAAGGATGCACTACTGACACTTCATTGTGCTGCAGAAGTTCTCATTTCAGGAATCTTTCCAGTGGGACTAACAGCTCTTTGCAGAACAGATTTGGTACCTACCTGTGCTGCTGATTTTCTTTTCAGGCTAAAAATGTCCAGCTGGGTTCAAAAGGAAATCCCTTTATGTAAAATGACACATTTCAACATTTTCCTCTGACTTAAGTATAGATTTGACCATTTTAAGTTTTTAAATAGTTTAAGCAAGCTCTCCATCAGTGGGAGTTTCCCCACTCCTGCCCTGCTTAGAATATTGCTTAACTATTGAACTTGCCAAAAGTGCCTTAAGCCAGTAACAAACAGCATTTCTGGAAACATTCAGAACTTTCTTTCTTAAGTAAGTGTCTAAGAAGTTTTTTGGACTGCCCAATATGTTTTTAAGAAATACCTGCTTAAGAGTGCTGAACTTCTGATTTCAGTTTGTTGCTTTTTTGGGGTTTTTTTACATCAAAAGCAAGGAGTTCAGTCCATAACCACAAGCTTTTATAGGACAGTGTAAACCCTGAACTGTCTCATGTTGAAAGCACGAACTTTTGCCTCTTAGTTAAGATGTAGGTGAAAGCTTGCATAGACAAATAATTAGCATTAGATGTAGGGTGCACTACTTCAAGATCATAAGCCAGGCCGCTGGTAACTATAGGGGACCAGCTTAACTCCAGGGTTTGGCTTCTGTTCTACGAAAAGATTGTGGTCTGGACTCTGGAGCTACCAAGCATGCACATAGTTTGGCACACACAGCCTTGCTGGTTGGGTGAGGTTGTCACTGCCAGATGAAAGAAGCAGGTCACTTAAATGCTGCCTCTCAAGTGGCTGCCAAACACCAAGAGCCAAAGAGGGAAATGGGACCTCATGACCTCTCCATGCTCAGGCCAGAGCAAGTGCTGCCAGATCACAGCAGTATTGGCTTGGTTACATCGACTAAAAAAATGGGGCCCATCCAGACTTTTAGACAGAGCACGTTCCCTCAAAAAGGATGAAATACTTTAGAATGTTTTCTCCCACAACTACCATTCAAAGCTTGAAGACTGGTTCTAACACTTCTCCCTATGACTGATGGGGAGAAACCTCGTCAAGTCAAGAGCTAGGAGATAAGGCATTTAAAGAAAGTAACAAAGGAAAGGGAGGTAATTGACAACATATTCTCAAGCTAGAGGCAGGGTCAACTTTATGAAAATACAGCTGGAAGACAGCTGGACAGTAATTTCCTTCTCAGATTGTTTTAAAATATGTAAATAAAACAATTCAAGTACCGCAAAGACTTGACAGGTCTCAGCACAGGATTAGTTATGGACATTATGGACAACGTCGTCGATTGCTACTTCTTCCTTTCTTGAAACTTTTCAGGATTGCATAAGCAATACTACAGCCTATCTTTAAGTGGAACTCATGGATTCCATGCAGAAAGGAAGCATTTTTGTCTTTCTAATTGTTCCCCTATTCCCCATAAGCCAAGTTCTTCCTTCTTCCAAAAGGAGTGGCATTTCCACTTGGGCTGCATCCCTTGATCAGCAGCTGGCAGGCACAGGTGCTGGGCAAGGACTGGGGCATCACTAAGGCAGCACTGCAGCAGGTACCCGGCAGCTGTCATAGCAGATTATCCTCTTAATTCTCCTTTAAGTGCAAACAGGAAAAGCTCTATCATCTCCTTCCTGCACAGCTGACTTTCCTTTAGTGGATGTTTCCCTTCCGGACAGTGCTTCAGATTTCCAACACTCCATTTGCTCCAATATTCCACTTACAGCCCTTGTCTCTGCAGCAGTGTTACCTGCTGCTGCTCTGAGGTCTCAGCTCAGGGCTCTAAGGATACCCTCATGCTGAAGCTTCAGTGCTGCCCCACAGCCCCAGCTTTGCTGTGCTGCTGAGAAAGAGATGCCTGACACCTGCTGCTGCTGTCTGGGCACCAGGCACCCAGAACGGTGGAAAGGGCTTCTCCTACCTTATGACTCAGTTTTTACAAGCAAAAACCCCACCTCTGGGAAATACAGAATCCAGCAGTTATAGGACGAGGACTACTCATCAAGACAGCTTCTGACAGACCATGGCCCTGCACACAGTTCCATCAGCTCCATTCTGCTGTGCCAATGCACCAGAGGTGTGACTCTGCACTGTACTGCAGATTACTCACCCATGTTCTTCCAGGTTACCAGAACACTGCTGACTCCTTGCAAGAGGCACCTCATTTAAGGAACTGAGCAGTTTGGAGTAGCTGCCTCAATTCAACTACTCACACCAGCAAGAATTATGTAAGACAACCGAACCCCTTAGGGCCCTATGGCTCCAGTCTGTGCTAACATCCTACAATACCCAAGCCAAAGACCACGAGCTCCCTTTCAGCACGACGACAGTTCCAAGGCAACCTTCATCACAGCCTCCTTTGCCAAGCTCAGAAAAACTTGCCTCAGTCACAGCTTTGGAATAATTTTTTTGCCTGCTAGGGCTCAATTCCATAGGTTTTTTGCTACTTCCTTGCATACTGTGTTCAGCAGCTCCCTGGCAAGGTCTCTGGGATGTCAGCCATCACAGAGGCACACTGGGGCCGACTGAGGGCATTGGTACAGGAGCATACCACATTCTACAGCCCAGCGTACAACTGAAATAAAGAACAAGTATTCCACAAAATAAAGTGGCAAAATTCAAGTGCTGAAAGCCACAGGCATTGTTGTGGCAGCACATGACAAAGAAGATTTCTTGATCTTTTATAGGGAAGGACCATTTTACTTTTGGGGAATAAAAAAAAAAATTATACCATTGTCTTGTCTCTGTCTATTCTATGATGACTAGGATGGAAAGGCACACTAGAACTTCATCTTCACAAGGCCAGCCAAGTCCTTGGCGGTGGGGCAGATGTGGTTTTATTATCACCACTACAACCTGCTCAAATCACAGGCAAAACTTCACCTCCCCACTGCAACCAAGAGCCACCGACCCACCCCTGAGGGCAGGTCACCTTGGAGACTGCCCAGGCACAAACAAACAAACAGTGCTGCCCTCCAGGACAACAGATTACCGAGCCTAGAGAGAAATGTGCAAGTCGCAATTTCTGCCACCAGAACTGGGAGTGTGCATTTGATCTGAGCGCCTCAGGCAAATCCCTTCTCTTCTGTGCATCTCAGCTTCCCAGTTCCTGGAGCTCTGCAAAGCCTGACACGAGACACTGCAGAAATGCAGAAAGTCGTGGAGCAGAAACGCAGAAAGTCACGGAGCAGAAACGGCATGACAAAGGCCAAAGAGATGCAATCACCTCAGATTTTTTGAAGATGGCTATTTATTCATTCTCACAGTGTTTCAGGAGTGCTGAAAGTCTGATGCTGAGAAGCCTTAACTGTGATAAAGGTCCAATGGTTGCCAACTGAGTATTTGCTTTAATCGCATTTGATGTTGTTCTTAAAGCTGCCTGCCAGCTCCTGGAGTCATTTGATTATATACAACTATTACTTCAAAGCAAACAAGCAATGGATACATTTTTATTTGTTTGTTTCACTGTTTATAAGTCATATTTTCTTAGAATTTACAGCGTGAAGGAAATGCACAGTACTTACGTTTGGACCTAATTTTCATGAAAATTGAATAAAAACAGAAAAATACCAGCCACCAAAATAATTTCTACCCCTCAGTTATTAAGTTCCCATGAAGGGAGGGGGAAAAAACAGAAAAAGAGGGAAACAAAACCTTGCTATTCAGCCAACTTTAAGATATATTTCATAAATCAGCCGTGTTCAGCTTAAATCAGCACAAATGAACAGAGAAGCAGAAGCCTTGAGGCAACTGTTCAGACACCTGAGAAATGACAGCCAGAAGTCAAAGCCGGAGAGGGAAGTTGGGTATCAATTTTTTTTTTAAGAAATTCAACTTGATTCATTAAAAAGGCAACAGAGGAAAATAGGTGGGATGGGGATGAGACATACAAGCAGAGATGAGCATTGCTCCACTGGGGGAATCCATCACACACGGATGTGAAGACCTGGAGGACTCAAACACAAGCCTGGCTGCACTAAGGATACCACTGCTCTGTCCTGAGCTGACAGAAACCTCAGGGACTACACAGCTTGTCAGACAGAGAGAGCATGCTGTACAGTGAGTCATGCTGCTCATCCTTCCCCTCCTCTCCATGAGCCGTTCCTGAGAGTAAAACCAGAAAGAGACAAAACTTAGTGCCTAATCCTCAGCACAGCAAGGGAACAGCCAGACTTCAGCAAATCACCATCTCCTACTGATGCAAAGCTTGGTAAAGAAAGGAAACCTGTGGAACGGCAGGACCCTTGATATACACACAAAAAAAGAGAATTTCTTGATGTTAGCCTAGTTCCAAAGATAGACTAAGATCCAATTCAGATTCCCCAAAATCTGTAAAACCATTCAGAAGAGCCACTGATCTTAGCAAAAGGGAAACCCCTAACCTTAAGAACATCAACGATAACCTGTACTAAAACAAACAGAGTATATCAGCTAATTTCATCTCAAGGAAAGCAATCCAGACTTTCAGTCCTTCAGCTAAATTCCTATGGGCACCATTCTGGAGAGGTCACAGAAAACTCTGCAACAACTGCTCAGTGAGGCAGGGAAAACAATACCAAGAAACCTTCAGTGTGTTAGCTTGAGGAATAATGCAGTTTTGAAGCGCCACTATCAAATCAACAGTATTGCTTCCTTACTCTGTGCTAGGCACCCAAATCCATGGGAAATACTGGAGACTCAGAGAATGCTCAGAGCACCATAACAGTATTTTGGATGTGGAGAAGCTTATTTGAAGGCAGACTGACAACTGGATAGCAGACTTCAGGGATGAAATAAAAATGCAAAATCATGACTAGCAGAGAGAAATCATAACTTCAATTTCTCTCTTCTTGGTAGCCTAACAAAGGGAAATTCAATAAAAGCTACAAGTTACAGAAGAGATAAGATCGTCTCAAAAATGTCTAACCAGACTGCAGAGCTTGAAGCTAGAAGTTGTCAAGGCCAAAAAAAGCAGTAATTGCCCCAAAGCAGACACATATGACTAAGAACAGCAATAGATTAAAGAGTGTAGGATAAAACAAATCTTGGTACAAGGTATTAAACTTCTGGGATAACCCCTGAAAGGTATTGTGAGACAAAGATAATTACAACAGCCCAAATCAAAATATCATTTCTCCTTTTATAAATGGTTCCCCTTGGGAACTGCTGGAAGTAGGTATTTGATTAAATGGACCTACAGTCTGGCAACTCCATGGTCAGTCTGTTTTTAAGCTTTACCTGGACACAACACATTAAGCCCTTTAAAAGCACTGAATATTTTTTTCCAAAAAAGCATTAAGTATTTTTTTTAAAAAGGAGTATCACAAACTTAGATTCAGACAAAAAACCATCATATTTCCCATCTTTCTGAGGTCACAATGGGGTCAGTAAGATCCATGTAATAAACAAGTTCATTCCTAGTGTATATCAATTAACCACCTTAGCTGCTCAAGAAGGTACAAAAACTGTAATATTAAAAATTATGACCTCAAAACATATCCAGTTCTCCAGAAGCAAAACTTATTTGCTGTTTCCTAAAATAACAGTTTATTTTAGCAGTCTTAAACCCTGCCAAATTCCTATAATACTTATAATAACAAACAATACATGCAATCACCACCATATAAAGTTAGTTACTTTCAGTGCAGAAGCTACAAATCAACCCACGTACAAAATTCTTGGCTTGAGTTTTTGGGGGTTTTTTTTTTGCTTTCTTTTTGTTGATTTATTGATTCTTGCATTATTCGGAGGGTCTTCTCATTAGCTACACCAAATATCCATCCACACAACTAGTTTTCCATTTGCAAAAGAAGATCAAAAAAAGTTCAGATTAGACACTAGGAGGAGGTTCTTCACTGAGAGGGTGGCTGAGCACTGAAACAGGCTTCCCCAGGGAAGCTGTCACAGCACCAAGCCTCACTGGAGTCCAAGCAGCTCACCTTCTGCACCATCAGCAGGCTCTCCTGCTCCCTGAAGACAGGGCTGGTCAGACAAAACGTTGGAAACAGCTAGTTTGGTAATTAAAAACACATGGATTTTCTCCCATTCTGTTCAAAGCTGAATGTCCTGAAAGTATTCAAGTTTTTTGCCCTCACAATGCTGCCAACTCCTTAGTTTATTTGCTGCCTCAAAGCTAAGTACAATAACAAAAACAGTGAACTTGGTTTTTTGCTTGCTCTATTTTGGAGTTCACAAAATGCAAAGACAGTCTTTTGGTGCCCAGAAACAGATTTCAAGCAAGGCAGTCACCTGGCTCCAAGGCAAGCATCTCCTCCCCCTCCCCTTCCAGAGATGCCTTACATCAGTGTCTGACATCAGACTGAGAAAAGCAGAAAAGCAAGCAAAAGGTGACAAGTAGTTCTTTTTAATATGAAAGGATTCTGCTGAGGCACATTAAAATACTAATTCAAAAGCAGAATAATCAGCATCTTTATAATATTTCGGTCTGGTATTGGCTAGATCTGTCAAAAAACACTATTGGCTATGTGGTCCTACTATCAAAACAAATAACTCAAGAGCTTTGCCACAGACCCACATGCCTCAATGAAAACATGTTGGAAGTTACATAAGTCTTTGAACATACTTTGGAAGCAAAGGAATTGTTTCTGATACAGTAACAATAGTGCTAACAAGCCAGCACCAAGATACAAACAGCCATCAGGTCAAATCCTTAAGTCACTCTGTAGGAAACCCAGATATGAGGTTGTTTCAACTCAAAGTTACACTGAGACCTCACATGGTCCTTACTAATGAAATGAGAAGCAGCAGCAGCATCTACTCCCAACATAACAGCAGGGAAACCAGATTGCAAGGTTCTTTTGCTAATATGAGTTGCTATCATGTTGCGGGAGCTCTGCACTATTGCAATAATTGCAGATTTAACAGGCTTTTTCATCTTTCCCACCTTCAAATTCTCTCTCCTTCAGAACAGCTTAGTGCTGCCATCTACTTTTTTTTTTTTTTTTTTTACCCTAACAGATTTGGGGTTTTTTATGCTAGCAAAGTTCTTAGCAGACTAACTCACCCACTACAACAACCTGAGTCTTTACAGTTGGGTCCCCACATGTCTAAGTGGTCCAGCTCATCACCACAGGCAAAATTAAAACCCAAGGAAACAAAATACAGAATCACATCCAAAGTTCTTTTAACATTAATTTACACTCAAGCCCTCAAATAATAATAAAACCCCACAACTCTCTCAACTCTTAACCACAAGGTATCTTTTACAACCCTTGGAAATATTAAGCTACTAAATTCAGTGATGACAAGGTGGCAAAGACATAGGTCTTTATCAAATCATCTGGACAGTTCTAGAAAGCAAATTTATCTATGTAAAAATGTTATTCAAAGTTTTAGTCCTAGAGAATTAATAAAATTCTTTTATAGGTCATTTATTTGCACAGACACTACAGTGCTGGGAAAAAAAATATTTCCTGGCTAAAGGATATATCATCTGAAAAAAGAGGCTGAAAAACATTGAGGTAGTTTAGTAGGAGACTGCCTGCTGCTGATGAAGCACAGCTAGTCTTGATTAATCCTTCACCTCACTTTTTCACTGCAATCATTTCAAGGTCTGAGCAATTGTTTCCACACAGCCCCACAGCCACCATTTGTTGAGGGTGAAGGTATTTTGCATTAGAGGAGTGTTCAGACCAGAGCACCATGAAACCCGTGGGATAAGGGGAAGCCAGAGCACCTCCTGCCTCCCCACCAGCAGCACACCAAGCAGACAGTGCATCCATCCCTGCTGCAGGCACCTGTCCAGAGGTTGTGCTCCAAGGAACCGTGCTCTTACCTTGCATCTTGGCCTCTCTTCATCCCAAACAAGATCACTATCCTCTGTGGGTAAGGGCCAGATTCTCAAGAATCACAAAGTCTCCAAATCTCCAACCAAACCATTCAGAGCACATCCCACACAGATGCAGAGAATATCCGGCAAAGAGAAAGGCTTTTACCACTGCTCTGCCTGCATGTCCCAGCACAGGCTGTTCAGAGCCCTGCCCAGGTTTGCAGCTTGGTCTCAGATGACCCAAGGCCTCTGCTGAGACTGTAAACAAGTCATGGAGGCTCTGCTGGAGAGAATCTATTTATCCATAGGGAATCAAAGGGAATTAATCACATTTTATGTGCTGTATCAGGCCGACGAAGGTCGCACATCTGAACTAGGGCAGCCCAACCTTCAGTACAGATGTCAGCTTCGTGAGGAAACACCCTGAAAACTGGCCACAAAAGGTTCAGATCAGGAGCAGAATTTTTTTTCCCTTCCTGCAGAGCTTTATTTCATAAGGGAAAACAGATGAGTAAAAAAACAAAAAGCAAAATCAAAACACAGTTTTTAGAACAAAAATTCATTTCCTAGCTGTCATCCTTGTATTTTGCATATCATGCCTTAGCATTAACTGCTGCCAAACACAAGATGTCAGGTCCATCTGGCAGATGTACACTTCCCCAGCTGCCAAGTGCTTCCTTTAGATCCAGGGGCTTCGCTATGAACTATATTCACAAATTCCAGCCTCCTAAATGAGCAGGGCTCCTGAACAGCAGCCCCTGCTTCCGAGTGCCCTGGGGAGGGGGAGCAAGGCTACGCTGCAATCATCCAGAGCATCTGCTGCACTTGTGTGCAAGGGAGGGCAGTGTCCTGGTAACCAACAGCTACACCAGCTGTGGGAGAGCTTGAAGGAATTCCTTTCTCCCCAGATTATCCCTAAGTAAAATTAGAAAGTATTTAGAAAGCAGAGGGGAAACCCAACCATTCAAGCCTACATCATTACTTATTTACATATAAATACAGCCAGGAAATAAGCATATGTATTTATATATAAACAAAAAAGCTATCTGTACAATGTTTCATACATTGCTTTCCCGTCCAATATTTACTACTTTATTCATGACTTAAGGAAAAAACTTTTTCCCCAAGAAACTGGTGATAAAATGCCCTCTGGTGGGCGTGACTGTGGACCTCTACATCAACAACCACCTCCGAAATAGTTTGGAGCCTTCAATATATTCCTGGGATTACTATTTTTAATGGAGTGAGACAAAGCACATACTTGCCTTCCAGAAGAAACAGATACACCCCTGACTAACAAGCCTCTTTTACTGCTCACTATCTCTGGATTAGAACAATATCTTTTTTTTTTTTTAATCCTGTTAAAATAGTTCTAGAAATCACAACATTTTGTAACATTCATTTTACCTCTCTAGGATATGTTTTCATCTTAAAAATAAGTAATTAAGAGAAACACTTCATTTCTGCTTTGCCTCAGCATAACAGAATCTTTGTCAACTGAACTGGAGAAAGGAGGGGTGGAAAAGAACAGCATTTTCAGAGCTTGTGAATCATTTTTGTGCTGTTAAAGCACCAGGCACAAGTAGGGAGGCAGCTCTAACTGTACAGGCAAAAAAATAACAGTCCTTGTTCCAGAAGAGTTTATTGCCTCAACAGAAAAATCAAAGATTGAAAAAAAACCCCTCAAATATAAACTGAACTTAACATGATGTATTTTATCCTTCAGATGCTCAATAATTGTGGGTGGTGCTTTCATTAATCTGAAAAAAGATAAATCTAAAAAAAGGGAGCTGAAGGTTTAAGATGCAGTGACAGAAGAGATAATGGAGCAACTTGGGAGCAGAGTGCATGTACAGCTACTCTGAGAATATATGTAATGTAAAGCAGACTGCTTTGGCAAACCAGCCACACTGGAAGAGGAGACCTACCAGGCAGATGGGACTGCACGAGCCTGACCCTAAAGCAGCCAAAAGAAGCTGCAGTTACACACAGAACTCACGATGACCCCACATAGTTTCTAGGGATTTTGTGTGTGTATGTGTGTGTGCAGCAGCAAAGCTTCAGAGTGGCAGCTAAATAAAAAAGCAGACTAGAACACTGAGGTCACATGAAGGAAAATGGAAGAACTCCGTTGCTTTCCAGAGTTCCCTGGAAGATTTTGTGCTTCCACTTCATACAGAATATGGCACTTTCTTGGTTCATCATGGTTAGGTATTTGTTTCCAGCTTCCACAGTACAATTTGCAGTTAACTGTTGCTTTATGGCAAAAATATTTGAAACTTTCTTCCATACACAGAATGTGAAGAATTTCTGTCTTTTTATAGATGTTTCTGGGCAACAAAACTTTGCTCACAAAGTTGTTATGGGGTATAAAGAAATTATATGATTTAACATTCATGTCCTCCTTTTGCCCTCAGGAAAAAAAACCTAAAAAAACTGTCAAAAACAACGCATTTATTTGACACGTGCCTTTATCCAAGTCCTGCATCCCTGCTCTGCATGGAGCTCCTTCCCTCTCTAGTGGCAGACAGGTCAGATACCAATGCTTAGAACTTGCTCTGGGCTTGGCAAAGATCAGAAACTTCTCGTGTAAAATTCTTTTTGGCCAACAGCCCACACAGAGATTCAGAGTTACATTTACCATTTTTTCTGAAGACAGAGGACGTAAGTTTCACAGAGCAATGCTGTCACTTGGTGTTCTCCTGTATGAGCTGTCTGATAATCGTTCTGGTAAGCATCTCTAAACATTATGTTGACTGCAGTTACAGTGAAACATATTTGTTTTATTAGATACAGCAAGCCAAGATTAAATGGTCTACTTGTGCATGTAATAGTTATACACACGATGCCCAAGCATTAATCCTAAATTTTTGCCTAAAATTAAAAGTAATATTATCTAGGTAAAATGAGCACTGACATTTCTTGGATCTTATCCCATTGGTTAATCTTCAGGTTTTAGAATCTTTCAATTTTCTAATCAAGATGGCCCAAGGCTGAATAGTTCTGACTGTTGTTAAATTTAAAATCTTTTTTACATAAAAATAAGGGTTTCATGCTTTGTTTCTAGAGTAAAACTATCCACTTAAGCCAAGCATGAAGTGGCTATAGTCAAACTCAAGAGATGACTGGTCTACTGAAAGCCGTGAACTGATAGATTCTAATTTCACAAGATAATATTTAGACAGGAAAAGACTTATACTAAGTCATGTGTGATTCCATTTTAGTAAATATCTTGAGGAAATCTGAGCCTATTCATGTTTTCCGAAGTTGAATAAATGCCTGATAAACAGTGCAGCCTAAAATTGGGAAGGAAATGGTTAATGAGGACTTCCAGCAGGGGTCTAACCAGCCCCCTGGCTTCTCCAGATGAGTGCCTGATGATGCCCTGGTTAACCATCACCTCCAGCAGGAGATGCCTGGGCTCAAGCTGCACCTGCACTTCCATCATAAATTAGTGTTTAAGCCTCTCAACCTGACCCAGCTGGGCGTCATTCTCCATCTCCAGCCCACGCTCCCTCAACTCTGCCATCAGAGCACTGCAGCTGTATGCAGGTCTTTGAATAAAGATGCCAGCATGGCACAAAGGTTGGGTTTTTTGTTTTACTTGTATTATTCTTGAAATACAATACTTCAGTAACTTAGCTGCTGCAACAACAGTATTTGTGTAAGAATAGTTTTTAGAAGGCTTGAAGGATGCTGCTGTGAACTGTTCAAGTGTGATATTGAAACAGTGAATTTAAGGAAAACTTGCTTCAATTTCTTTTTCAGCAAGAACATACCCCATAAACACACAAATGGGCTTTCAAAATTTCTCTCTGAGACAGAGGAAAAACAAATACACCAAAATAAAGAGTATTAGGGCAATCATAATTCTCCTTTTCACCTCTGGCTGTAGCTCTGTATCCAAGTACCACTTTTCAAGTCAATCTGACATTTTAGGGACTTCAGGCAAGCTTATTGTTTCCTTAATTCCTATACCATTTCTAGGCTTTTTTTTTCCTTCTCCAACTAACTCAAATATTGGTCACAACTTCTCACTGCATTTTAGTTCCCAGAGAGATGAGGCTGTGATGTTGCAAAACTCAAACTGCCCCGAAGTTTAATAATAAAACTATACACTTCCCTTCCAAAAAGGAAAAATGTACTAGGAAGGAGTCTTTATTTCAAAGAATCAATAAACTTAGAGAATGGGTAGAATATTTATCTAATGTTTTCAGGGTACCAAATTTAACTTCATTTGACTGCACAGATCTGGGCCAAGGAAAATTTGGCCCATTTTATATAATGCAGAACTGAGGGCAAAGAAGGTACTGAAGCAGCTGGACCATACACACCAGAAACTAGCAAGTATTTCTTTCCCCCTCTCTTGCATTTGCTGTCATCTACTGAGATTTGCAGACTTTTTCTTCGACCTCAAGACCTTCACAGTTGAATTTCACAAGTGATTTGTTCCTCAGGGTAGAGAAGCACGGTGCAACATCAGATACATATTGGAATATGTCAGCTCCACAGGTGTTAACTAGATCGGGATTTGGTCCACAGTTCAGCAACTCTTGTGACAATTCACACATCAAGATCAACTGAGAGGTTCCCCAGGAGGGCCCACACAGCCACAACCCACGCTCTTATGTGCTACAGGCAGCTTTTAATCACATCTCATTACATTTGTTTGCAGTCTTAAGGCTCAGACCTCAGAAAGCAAGCAGGAGGTTTTTACTTTCAGTCTCATACAAAGACCATAAGGAATAAAATGTTGGCACAGAGAGCCAAAGCCTCACAAATTCTGAATTTGAGAACGGGCATTCAATCCAGCCTGCAGAAAATCTAGACTAGCATCAATGTAGAAGAGATAAGAGTTAACTCACCAAAGATCAAACCCAACTTTCATTTATGCCTATGCAACATTGATTTCTGTTAACTACATGTGTGTAACCGGGGGCAACATTTGATCTGAAGCCTAGTACCTTGATGCCCAGCTATTGTAAAACAGAAGTAAAAAAGTAACTACAAACATTTGACTGATGTTGCCTGCACGCAGGGCATCGCAGACAGCTCTACCAGCAATTCATATTGACAAAATTAAGATGGGGCATGGCAAACCTCACTACCAGAAGTAATTGCACAAATATTTGGAGTGTTCTTAAAAAAAAAAAAAAAGAAAATATGACACTGGGGAAAGACAACACAAAGCCACAGACCAAGAAATAAGCTACTACATGCAAATACATGCAAGCTTCTCCCAAGTTAATTCTCCTCTTAATGGAATATTGATTGGTATGCTCAATGTTTAGAAATGTGAACCAGTGAAAGAAGGGAAGACAGAGCAGTGACTTTTGTTTAAATGATACATACTTTCCTCATATGATCAGCCAAAAATAGCATAATAAAGAGGGCAGCGCAGTACATTTAACATTTTGCCTTGCATTTTATTAGCAAGTCTGTCAGAAATGACCTGGGAGTGTTAGTCACACACTTTTTGTGCCCTTCTACAGGAAGAAGGCACAACATTTTTCATAACCTCTCATCACACAATATCCTCAGTGTATCTGGTATTTCTCTACTCGGAGTAGAATGGATTGCAAAGTGTCTGTGGTAGTAGAGAGGCTTTTCAGATGTAATCTATTGAGCTGTTTGCACAACTGGGGAGAAACCCACTGTCAGGGGGGAAAGCAGGGCAGTCCACTGTCATGAGGAACGTCTGGCTAAGCTTTGTTGCATCTACTCCTATCCCCAACTGAGAAGAGAGGATGAGAAAGAAACAAGATGCATCTTTGAAGTAGATATTTATATGATCCAGTTTTAAAATAAAACCCTTAAAATATAATCAGTACCTCATAATCAAGCAGCTATTTACTCCAACCTTCCAGAAATTTCTCCCTACTCCAGTGACTACCAGTAAAATTTTAGGAAAAGCTTTTCTTGTATTATTTTCCTTCCTTCATTCATGCAGTCTTCAGAAACATCTCTTATAGCCTCTAACTAGTCTTTTAAAAAAGCCACTCAATAAGAGGGCAAAAGTAAAAAAGGCTCAACCAGAATAACCAACTTCCACTGCCATCAGAGTTCCTGGCCCTCATAATCCAAGCAAAAACTTCATGCCAAATAGCTCTACTTAGCCACCCCTCATTAAGGTTACACTTAAGAATATAGGCACTGTCAAGGAGCCATTTCATTGTGTATAGATCAATACAGCTGAAATAGTTCATACATTTCACATACGCGTATATTTTTGTGTTCTACTACTTGTAATAGAACATAAACTTCACACAGAATTAGCAGCTTCCCTGCCATTGCTCTTCCAAACTTTAAAAAGAGTTAATGGATAAGCTTAAAAAGATACTGCTTAACTTCATTCTGCGGCATTTCATATAGTTTCAAAAGTATTTTCTAGACATTTATATACCCAACAACATTTTGTAATATGAAGTGTTCCAATTTGGCATTGTTCCACCCTTGGCAGGCAAGAGACAATAAAAAAATCAAGAGAAAGTGAAAAATGAAGTTCCTGAAGTATACAATATGTTAGGAATCATTTAATGAATTCAGGTGCTCAACAAGCTACAAATCAACCGAACTTTGCAATACATATAGATTTCAAAGCACAGGTAAACACAGCTGCATCCACTTTAAAGTTACTCCATGTCGTGTGATTACTGCAATGAACTTCCTGAACTCTTTCACCTCTCCTTTTGATCTGGGTTTTACCTGTGGCTGGAAAAACTAACTGCATTTAAATTCTTCTCCCTCTAATTAAGGGAGAAAGCATGTTTAAGCCTCAGACTGAGAAAAGAAACCTTTCTCTGAGTAGCTATAGCATGCTGCGATCTGCAAATCCACCAACATTGCTCTTACAGAGCAAAAATAAAATCCTCCAACAAGGTCTGACAATGCAGCTCTTAGAGCAGAATTATCTGATTTAAATATTAATTACTCATCGGCATGGACTTTAAGAAGCGTCTGAAGCTAAAGGCCTTAAATCACACTTCAAACCCAGTATTTCAGAAGTCTGCACTGTCATGCAGATCTTGGTTTGGGGGTGGAGGTTTTTGGGTTTGCCTGGGGGGCTTTAAAATAAACAACAGGAGTGGAGATTGATAATGAGTCTCTCTCCAAGATTCAAAAATATTAAGAGACATATGAATAGAGTCCAGCTCAACAAATCAGCCTCTTCTGAATTTGAGTCCTACTACCAAACATGGTTATTGCCTCAGATACCTCTGTACCAACTTGAAGGATTCTTCCCAGTCTCTCTCAACTACACTGACAGTCCAAGAAACACTCCTGCCACAGCACACTTAACAGCTTTTAGTTAACAGCAATGTTGCAGAGGAATTTTATCAGTGGCAGATTTTCTTGCAAACTGCTGCACTGAACCAGTTCCATTGCACACCCTGAGATATAATCTGCTTCCCAATCAAACTGTGTACTACCTGAACTTATGTAGAGCTCTAAAACTGGAGACCAACCCAAGAAAAACCAAACCTGAACAGTAATCCCAGCACTTAACAGTAGACATCACATAGCATATTGGAATGGATGGCAGGGAATTAAACAAAAACACAAATCACAGAATACTACAAAAGGAACATTGAGTTCATTTTAAAATGAGTCTTTGTCTGTATTTCAGCAGACTGTTTTACAGAATTAGTATTATTATTGCAAGCCAGTACTATACTTTATCTGAAATTTAAGACCACAAAAAAAACTTGTGTTTTTCTGATGTTAACACCAATTATGGCCAAAATCCAAGTTGTGAATACCTGAACACTCAAACCTAAGCATCATAGATTTAAAAAAAAAAAAAAAAAAAAAAAAAAAAGCAACACATAAAAATTAGACAAAACGGTCCCATGTTCCACATATCCTAATCCACAACATAAAATTATTTATGGAAGAGTGTGACTAGGAATTCAGTTACTGTCATTTATCAGATGGTCAAGACAGCACAGAGGTAACTCGCTGCATAACAACAGCACCGGGAAGGCTTCTCCCAGAAGGGCACCGCTTGCACCAGGTCTGGTTTCACTGCACCAGGTACACGATGCATATTCACACCCTGGGACTCACTGTTGATCGCAAAAACCTGACAGAAAGGTGTTCCCATAAGAGATTCCTAATCTATTTCCTTTTAAAGTCTTTATAGCCGAGGAGGAGTTCTTTGTACTTCTGGTAACAAAGGAAGCACAGAAGTGACAGAAGCATGTCAAAGCTGTTTATGTTTCATACAGCCTCACACTTGGATTTGCTGTTGGCAGTTTGCTTCTTGGGAAGAGCATCTTAAGCCTCCATGCAGGAGCTCCACCTTCCTACAAGTAAATTTATGGAAGAGTTAACTGCACAGAGGGGTGTTGAAACCATTCTCCACACTGGGTAAGCGAACATAAAACAAGAGAAATTATTAAAAAAACATAACAAATGGTTAATGCAGTAATTCAGTTACCTGCAGGTATATTCAACGTTATCTAATTCGTATGTTTATGGGCTTTAGGATATAGGTTTCACACTTTCTTCCGCAGAGAGGTGGGTACATTAAGAAAGTGATTACATACACAAATCATAGAACCTAATGATACTATGTCATATTTAAGATTACGGAATCAGCAAACTGCGCAAAATGGAAGATCTGGAAGGAAAAACAAAAAAGTAGAAGGACCAAGTAAGTCACTAACCCGTGCTGAGATTTTTAGCTGGCTAGAAGTGTCAACTGCGGCACAAAGAATTAGTGATCTGAAGAGGATGTAGACTTCAGTGCTGCACTATAAAGTTGAGGCTCTGCAAACAGAGCAGTTTTGGTATCCAGCCCTCACCTGTGCTGGCTCTCTGCATCCATAGCCTACAGCAGCAAATCCAAGTGATGGATGGAGTTTAGTGGACAAGTCATTACAAGAACCCAAGGAAGACCATGTTCAACCTAAAGAAGGGATGATAGAAAACCTCAACAAAATATTGAAGAGAGACCAAAACTTCAAAGTGTAACAGAAAACTCCAAATTACTTTCAAGACAAAAAAAAAATTGCACAATAGGGGTATGATGTAAGTTACAAGGGTTAAACAAGACGGGACAGCCTGGAATTTCTCTCTCCATTTACAGATCATGGGGTACTTTTCTCACCCTAATGCTCTGTGTGAGTTTCCACCACAGCATACAAAGGCAAGAAGGGAAGGTAAAAAAATTAATTATTTTGGCCCTTTATTTATTTATTTCTCCTGTGCTTAAGAAGAACTGGGTCCATCAGGTATCGTAACTAAATTAAAAGGTCAGGAAAACAAGTAGGCATGGACAAGACTGAATTGCAGATGAGGAAGGAGAAGGAGAGACAGAAGAGCACTGGGATAAGCGCCAACAACTGCAAATACTCACGGTCCCGATTCTGGTGCTGCCAGCACAGCCCAAAGCTGAGCAGCTCCCAGGGACACCATGGATCACTACCTGGCAGAGGAGGACGCGTAGGAGCAGAGCAACATCGCCGGAGAGACTATCACAGCAAACCTGGGCATAATGAATTCTGCTCGCAAACAGGCACTAAAAGTGATAGCACCAGACACAGCGCTCAGTAAACCCAAAAATCACATCTAATTCCTAGATCCGTGCCTTCCCCTCCTTTCATTGAGAAGATTTCCAGTCAACATACACACTATATACTTTTTATTATTGTTTGAAGAAGAGCAGCAACACCGGCAGCATGCTAATCTAGAAACCAAGACAAAACAGAGCTGGTTACTTTCTTCCCCCAAGATTTCTGCTTCAAAAAAAAAACAAATGAACAAGGGTTTGTTCCTGCACACCACCACTTTTTGTTTCATTACAGCAAGACTTTGACAAAATCTAATTCACTGTGCCATGTATTTAATATATTGGGTATCTGAAGTATGACCATCACTCAATAGAAACGTAATTAAAAAGTGACAAAACTAGATCCCCCCTCCCCAGCATGCAGATGAAAACCAGTAACCCTGCCTCTATTTGTAACCATGACAACTATAGAATATTTTATTTCCGTAATATAATTCACACTGAACACTTGCTCATAGGTTTTGTTGTTAAGGGAAAGGTTGACACATTGTGCACACATTTCATAAGCTACTGGAGACAACAAATGCAGGAAAGTCAGGCAGTTTGAGACCAAAAGCCCAGTCTGTATTTCAGAGTTCATTTAAGACCCTTCATTGTATACAAAATGAACATGAACAAATTCATCCAAATTAAGTGTTAGAGGTCATTATTTTCAAGACAAGTACTTGGTATGACAGGATGGTTTTCCACTTTTAAATAAATCATGGTGATACCCTCATTTTTTCAAAGAGTTAGTTATTCAAACACCAAATGTTAATTTCCAATTAAAATACCATAGACATTATTAGGAAATATCAACATGGATGTTATGGGAAAAAAATCAGCTATGCAAAACAAGGCAATGAAAAGCACAGTTTACATATGCAGGCTAAGTCTCATTCTTGTTGGGTCACTGAATTATTTGCATAGCTCCAATATTTCATCCTAAACTGAAGACAACTTCTAGAAATACACACAATAAGAACAGGTTATAAGAATAAACAAGCAAAAAGCCACAATCCTGAACATTACCCAGAGAAGATTAAACAACCTCCTGAGCATAACTAAAGTTTGACGCAGATAAATGTCAGAGTAAAATATTGCTGTACTTGATTTTTCTCCACATGGGAAAAAAAAAATAAAGCTATTAGCAGTTTAAGCCAGAATACAACAATAAGAGACACACTGTTGCTTTGGTTTGGAGGCAAACAATAATAAAAAAAGAATAAAGCTTACTGAACACTACCCCTTTTCTCACACAGATCCTATCTTTCAAGAAGGATTTAAAGTTTCAGCAGATTGCTAATTATAAGAAACAATAATACTGTTATCTGCAGTCACCTTAAAGCTACAGTAGTTTGGGTTTTTTAAAGTACCTGAAAAGAAGAACCTGATAAACGTGTTTCAGTCGGTGCAAGACACTCACACGTGCCTACACACACACACTTGCTCAGTTGTTTTCAAGACTACCAGGAAAAAGAAAGTTTCTTCATTTATCGGAAATATGCCCTATATAATCTTCCATTTAAACAAATAATAAGCCCGCAGCAAACATGCATGGCTTTTTCCTTCATTGATGGAAAAGTGATTAAATCCCCCTTAATCTAGTTACCAGAACGCTCTATTTTTTTCTATGCAGTTTTCATATACAGCAACAAAAGATAAGCAGCCAACTACATGACCAGGGCTCCATCATTTTTGGTTATGGTGGGGAGATAAATCTGTCTCCAGCGTTCAAGTGATATTTTCAGTTTAATAAATGAGACCAGGAGAGGAAAAATAAAATAATCTTGGAGACGATGAGCACACACAGTTTATGAAGTGTACGACAAACACCACCATCCATCTCCAGAAGTCCCTTCCTCCAGACCTTCTTCCACCCTCCGGGGAGACACAGAGACCTGAACCCAAAATCCCGGGGATCACAGACCTGCATCCTCACACGACAAGGACAGCTCGCCACGTCCACTCAATGTCAAAATTGAAAGTAGCTTTTCCCTCCCAGCCTAAACCAGACCTTCCGAAAACCGGCACCCAAGGGATGCACCTCTGTGCTCCGAACGGCACCAGGCAGCACCCGGGTTCGGAGACAAGTTACAGGAAAACAACCCTCAGGGAGGAAAAAAAAAAATTATCAATGGAAAAGCACAGCACCAGCCAAACAAACCTCAGACCGGCGAGGACATGTCATCGGCATGGGAATCGTACAAAATGTTTTAATATGTATACACACACAAATATATATATATATATTTTTAAGCAATATCGTGCTGAAAAGTTCCTCGTATGTATCACGCGTGGGGATGTGGAGAAGCAAGAAGGGGGAACGGGAACGCATGCCAGGCACAGGGAGAGGACGGGGCTGGCCGAGGCGTTCGGGAAGCAGGCAGGGAGGGAAGCAGGCTGCCTGCGGGGTGCGCGCCGATCCGTGCCAGACAGGTCCGCGGCGGCTCCGGGAGCGGGCCCGGGGATGGGATGGAGGATCCACCGGGACAGCCGCCCCCGGAGGGATGGGGGTCTGCAGGGACCCCGCCGCCGCCCCCGGGACTCGGAAGGGGGGGGGAGAATTGCGAGCGCCTGAAGTTGTGGGTGCGCGGCGGGGGCGGAGATCCCCCACGCCAAGACGAAAAAACCCTGGAAAAAACCCCAAACCACCACAGCAGCATTCTGAGGGCCCGCTGGCCCCCGCACGGCACCCCCCAGGCAGCGAGAGGCACGCAGGAAGTTTTTAATGCGGGCAGCGAGCGCAGGCGCAGGGCAGCCTCAGCCCCGCGATGCCCGGCGCGGCGGGCGGGCGGCGGCGGGGGCTCGGCGGGCGCAGGCACCACCGCGCCGCTTACCTCCCTCCGCGGGGGCGCAGGCGGCCGCGTCCTCAGGCGGCGGGAGGATGCGCGGCGGCGGGAGGCGGCAGCTTGTGCATCGCAGCCTCCGCCGCTAACGCAGAGCCCCGCGCGGCTGCGGGCGCCGGGAGCCGCGCTGGAGGCCGGGCAGGGAGGCGCGGCGCGGTGGCGGAAGCTGCTGCGGAGCCGCGACCATGCTCCCGTCTGGCCGCCTTCCCCTCACCTACTGCCCGCTTTAGCCAGGGAGGGAGGTGGCCTGGGCGCCGGGGCGAGGGGCGGGCCGGGCCAATCACCGCGGCGGCGGGAGGCGGTGGAGCCCGGCCCGGCCCGCCCCGTCCGCCGCACCGCCCCCGCGGGAGGGAGGGAGGCAGG